>NC_092333.1:162370277-162678055 GCF_046630445.1 Rutidosis leptorrhynchoides
TATATCTAATGAGATGTTAAATTATTATATTATCATGATAATATGATGTATTAATATATCTTAATATGATATATATACATTTAAATTTCGTTACAACGATAATCGTTACATATATGTCTCGTTTCGAAACCCTTAAGTTAGTAGTCTTGTTTTTACATATGTAGTTCATTGTTAATACACTTAATGATATGTTTACTTATCATTTAACATATTTAAACATAGTGTAACAATATCTTAATATGATTCATATGTATTTGGTAAGACGTTGTTATAACGATAATCGTTATATATATCGTTTCGAGTTTCTTAATTCAATAAACTCATTTTATGTATATAACTCATTGTTAATATACCTAGTGAGATACTTTCTTATCATAATATCATGTTAACTATATATATATATATATATATATATATATATATATATATATATATATATATATATATATATATATATATATATATATATATAACATCATATAATTTTACAAGTTTTAACATTCGTGAATCGCCGGTCAACTTGGGTGGTCAATTGTCTACATGAAACTCATTTCAAATAATCAAGTCTTAACAAGTTTGATTGCTTAACATGTTGAAAACATTTTATCATGTAAATATCAATTTCATTTAATATATAAATATATAAACATGGAAAAGTTCGGGTCACTACATTGCATGCTAATTTAAGGACAAGAATTGGAGTCAACATGCTTGTATAATATTGTTTAAAAACTGTATTCGGAGATTTAAGTCGATGTGTAATATTATTGTAAATCAATATGTAATGTTCGTGTGTAAAACGTTATCGTTTAGATTATCATTACTTGATAATCTACGTTATGGTTTTGAACCTTTATTGATAAAATAAAGGTTATGGTTTGTTTTTAGAAACGAATGCAGTCTTTGAAAAACGTCTCATATAGAGGTCAAAACCTCGCAACGAAATCAATTAATATGAAACGTTTATAATCGATATGAACGGGACATTTTAGTTGGTATCATAGTGTTGGTCTTAGAGAACCAGAAATTGCATTAGTGTGTCTCATCGAGTTTGTTAGGATGCATTATTGAGTCTGGACTTCGACCGTGTTTCTTTAAAAATGATTGCTTAACACATTTTGTTGGAAACAATATATTGTTAACATGTAAATATTATGTGATATATTAACCTCTTAACGTGTTTGATATTGTGTGATAGATTTCTACCTCTAGTATAAATCCCATCGACTCACCTAATAATAATGAAGAGTCGAATATATTCTAGAAAGATTCACAAATTCCCGAAGAGGAACCGGAAGAAGAGGAACCGGAAGAAGAGGAACCGGAGGAGGAAATATTAGGAACCACAGAAAAATAGATAAATAAAAGAAAATTCTCAACCAATGGGCCAAAATTAAAAATGGTCAATGGTGTTTCCGCCGAGGAAGCAAAATATTGGGAAAATTACCAATTTTCTGATGAATCGGATCCCGATGAGGATTCCGATGATGTTATAGAAATTACCTCGACCCAATTTGAAAAAGCAAAAGAAAATAATAAGGGAAAAGGAATCAAAATAGAGAAACCTAATTCCAACCCCGATGAACTCTACGTTAACATGAAATACCCTGATGGGGTGTACCGTAAACACCCGTATTTCTTAAACTTTCACTATAACCCGGAAACATCTAAGACACCAGGTTTTTCTAAACCATTTGTGAAAACGACGGCTCACATTAGAGGATCACCATATATCCCTAGGAAGTTAGAAAAATGAACCAAGTCCGAGGAGGAAGAAACGAGTAAGTCGGAATAAAGAGTTGTAATCATGTTGTGTAATATGTGTATTGTAGCGTGCTTGTATTTTTATGTTATATGTAAAAATTGCTTGTATTGTTTGTTAATTATCTTTTACGAATCTAATCCTCGTCTATTTTACAGTATAAAAACACACAATGGACGTTAAGGATAGACAACCGAATATTTTAGAAGACCTACCAGGGGATATGATTGATGAAATCTTGTCTAGAGTCGGTCAGAATTCATCAGCACAATTATTTATGGCAAAATTAGTTTGTCGAACATTTGAAAGACATTCCAGGCATGCCTTAGTTTATAAAAGGCTTTCTTTTGAAAGATGGGGTATATCACATTGGGGAGACTTTAAGTTACGCCGTGTTTTCTTTAAAGCATTAAGTGCGGGGAACCCAAATGCAATTTTATGCTACGGGTTAAGAACCTATTTTGACTTCGCATATCCCAACATAGGACTTCGTTCTTTAGAAAGAGCTTCTAACATGAAACATAAAGAAGCATGTTATGTTTACGGGTTAGTGATGTTCGCTTCTCACCAAAGTGAGAAAAAGAATGTCGGATTACAACTGTTAAATAAAACATTCCCACAAGTGACGGATTCGGTAGTTGGGGTGAGAAACAAGGTTTTTAGGTTTGTTACGGGGCTGTTGGGCATTACGTAACCCTCATCCTTTTGACGACGTTGCAACATGCTGCCTAGCCAACGGTCACAACGGTTATTTTCCACAAGACCAAGGATGGGAAATAATACTAGTAAAACCCGAATGCATGACTTGTTTCTGGACTTATGAATTACGTGTCTTTATTGCCTTTGCTGAACGACTTGCGTATTAACTAGAATTGTCTCCTCAACTGCCTTGTATCAAAGTTATTGTGTGCTATACTTCATGCTATATGTAAAATAGCGGTATTGTAAGTTTGTAAAAATATTGTATAAAAGTTCGAACCCGAAATATTATTGTAATCAGTTTTTCATATAGAATTGTAGTAGTTGAATGGTATATTAGCTACTAAGTATAAACTTAACGGGTAGGTATTACCCGAATTAAAACTTATAAAACATTAATATGAAGAAAAAGCTTTTATAAATTAGTTTATATTATGCTACGAAATACTATTGACTACTCTTAATATTCTATATGATTAACTTAATTCTTTTGGCTATTTTTGAAGGAAATGGCACCGACTACTCATCAGAACTTGAACATGAGCGAGGAAGACTTCCATGTTTTTCTTGCTGCCAACATAGCCGCAGTACATGCTGCAATGCAAAACAACAATAATAACTCTGAATCTAGCAATGCAACTAACGCCACAAGAAATCGTGTAGGATGCTCCTACAAAGAATTTACTGCCTGCAAACCTTTGGAATTTGATGGAACCGAAGGACTAATCGGATTGAAACAGTAGACCGAGAAGGTCAAATCGGTGTTTGCCATAAGTAAATGTACTGAAGATGATAGGGTGAAGTACGCCACGCATACCTTCACATGTACTGCGTTAACATGGTGGAATACCTATCTAGAACAAGTGGGACAAGATGCTGCTTACGCACTACCGTGGTCAGCATTCAAGCACTTGATGAACCAGCAGTACCGTCCCATAAACGAGGTCAATAAGCTCAATGTAGAGCATAGAGGATTACGAACGCAAGGTTTTGACATTACCACGTACGAACGAAGATTCACAGAGTTGTGCCTATTGTGTCCAAGAGCGTTTGAAGATGAAGAAGAGAAGATCGACGCAATTGTAAAAGGGTTACCAGAAAGAATACAAGAAGATGTGAGTTCACACGAGCCCGCCTCCATACAAAAGGAAAGTCGAATGGCTCATAAACTCATAAATCAAATTGAGGAAAGAATTAAAGAGCATGCGGCCGAAGAAGCCAACACGAAACAAATCAAGAGAAAGTGGAAAGAAACCAGTGACAAGGGTCACCAATACAACAACAACAATCACAACCACAATCGCAACAACTATCCCAATAACCGCAACATCAATCGCAACAACAACAATCACAATCCTAACAATAAATACAACAAACGTCCCCATAACAACTACAACAACCGTCCCAGCAACAATAACAACAACAACAATTCCAACAACAATCTCAATAACAACAATGGCAACGACAATCAGAAAATTCCATGTTATAGGTGTGAAGGATATCATCCAGATAAATACTGTAGGGTTGTATGTACCAAATGTAATAGACCGGTCATGGTGCGACGAAGTGTGAAACTTACAGAACAGCGACTAGAGGAATAAATAACGCCCACACTATTTGTTTCGGATGCGGGAAGAAGGGCAATTACAAAACTATGTGCCCAAATCAGGAAAATAATAAGGGGCAAAGCCGTGGAAGAGTTTTTAACATTAATGAAGAAGAAGCGCATGAAGACCCGGAGCTTGTTACGGGTACGTTTCTTATCAATGAAAAACCTGCTTTGTTTTATTTGATTCGGGTGCGGATAGAAGCTATATGAGTAGAGATTTTTGTGCTAAATTAAGTGATCCATTGATGCCTTTGGATAATAAATTTTTACTCGAATTACCAAACGGTAAATTAATTACAGCAGATAAAATATGTCGGAATCAAGAAATTAAACTGGTTAGCGAAACATTTAAGATTGATTTGATACCAGTAGAGTTAGGAAGTTTTGATGTGATAATCAGCATGGACTGGTTGAAAGAGATGAAAGCAGAAATTATTTGTTACAAAAATGCGATACGCATTATGCACGAGAAGAGAAAACCTTTAATGGTGTACGGAGAAAAGAGCAACGCGAAGTTAAATCTTATTAGTAACCTAAAGGTGCAAAAACTAATAAGAAAAGGTTGCTATGCCATTCTAGCACACGTCGAGAAAGTCAATTCCGAAGAAAAGAACATCAATGATGTTCCCGTCGCAAAAGAATTTCTCGATGTATTTCTGAAAGAATTACCTGGACTACCTCCACACCGATCCGTTGAATTTCAAATTGACCTTGTACCAGGAGCTGCACCAATAGCCCGTGCTCTATACAGACTCGCACCCAGTGAAATGAAGGAACTCCAAAGCCAATTACAAGAACTTTTAGAGCGTGGTTTCATACGACCAAGCACATCACCATGGGGAGCTCCTATTTTGTTTGTCAAAAAGAAGGATGGTACATTCATGTTGTGTATCGACTACCGAGAGTTGAACAAACTTACCATCAAGAACCGTTACCCACTACCGAGAATCGAAGACTTATTTGATTAACTTCAAGGCTTGTCAGTTTATTCGAAGATTGATTTACGTTCTGGGTATCATCAAATACGGGTGAAGGAGGATGATATTCCGAAGACTGCTTTCAGAACGCGTTACAGTCATTATGAGTTTATGGTTATGCCGTTTGGATTAACTAACGCACCAGCTGTGTTCATAGACCTCATGAATCGAGTGTGTGGGCCATATCTTGACAAGTTTGTCATTGTTTTCATCGATGACATACTTATTTACTCAAAGAATGAACAAGAGCACGGAGAACATTTGAGAAAAGTGCTCGAATTGTTGAGGAAAGAAAAATTGTACGCTAAGTTTTCAAATTGTGCATTTTGGTTGAAAGAAGTTTAATTCCTCGGTCACGTAGTAAACAAGGAAGGTATTCAGGTGGATCCGTCAAAGATTGAAACCGTTGAAAACTGGAAAACCCCGAAAACTCCGAAGCATATACGCCAATTTTTAGGACTGGCTGGTTACTAGAGAAGGTTCATCAAAGATTTTTCCAAAATAGAAAAACTCTTGACTACATTAACGCATAAAGGGAAGAAATTTGAGTGGAAGGATGAACGGAAGAAAGCGTTTCAATTGTTGAAGAAAAAGTTAACTACGGCACCTATATTGTCATTGCCTGAAGGGAATGATGATTTTGTGATATATTGTGACGTCTCAAAGTAAGGCCTCGGTTGTATATTAATGCAATGAACGAAGGTAATTGCCTATGCGTCCAGACAATTAAAGATTCACGAGCAAAATTATACGACTGACGATTTGGAATTGGCGTTGTTGTTTTTGCATTAAAGACTTGGAGGCACTACTTATATGGGGTCAAAAGTATTATATATACCGACCACAAAAGTCTCCAACACATATTTGATCACAAAAGTCTCAATCGAATTGTTGAACGATTACGATTTTGAGATTCGTTATCACCCGGGGAAGGCGAATGTGGTAGCCGACGCTTTGAGTAGAAAGGACAGAGAACCTATGCGGGTAAAAGCTATGAATATAATTATTCGTACTAACCTTACTACTTAAATAAAGGAGGCGCAACAGAGAGTTTTAAAATAAGTAAATTTGAAGAATGAAATACCCAAAGGATCGGAGAAACATCTTAATATTCGGGAAGACAGAACTCGGTATAGGGCTGAAAGAATTTGGGTACCAAAGTTTGGAAATGTGAGAAAAATGGTACTTAAGGAAGCACATAAAACCAGATATTCAATACATCCTGGAGCGGGAAAGATGTACAAAGATCTCAAGAAACACTTTTGGTGGCCGGGTATGAAATCCGATATTGCTAAATACGTAGGAGAATGTTTGACTTGTTCTAAAGTCAAAGCTGAACATCAGAAACCATCAGGTCTACTCCAACAACTCGAAATTCCGAAATGGAAATGGGAAAACATTACCATGGATTTCATTACTAAATTGCCAAGGACTGCAAGTGGTTATTATACTATTTGGGTAATAGTCGATCGTCTCACCAAGTCAGCACACTTTCTGCCAATGAGAGAAGCTGATAACATGGAGAAGTTGGCGCAATTATACTTGAAGAAAGTTGTCTTCAGACATGGAATACCAATCTCTATTATCTCTGATAGGGATGGCAGATTTGTTTCAAGGTTTTGGCAGACATTACAGCAAGCATTGAGAACTCGTCTAGACATGAGCGCTGCCTATCACCCACAAATTGATGGACAGAGCAAAAGGACGATACAAACACTTAAAGACATGCTACGAGCATGTGTTATTAATTTTGGAAACAGTTGGGATCGACATCTACCACTAGCAGAGTTTTCCTACAACAACAGTTACCACTCGCGTATTGAAATGGCACCGTTTGAGACACTTTATGGTAGAAAGTGCAGGTCTCCGCCTTTTTGGAGTGAAGTTAGGGATAGACAAATTATGGGTCCAGAGATAATCCAAGAAACTACCGAGAAAATCATTCAAATTCAACAATGGTTGAAAACCGCCCAAAGTCGACAAAAGAGCTACGCGGACATTAAAGAAAAGATATAGAATTTGAAGTTGGAGAGATGGTCATGCTTAAGGTTTAACCTTGGAAAGGCGTTGTTCGATTTGGTAAACGGGGGAAACTAAATCCAAGGTACATTGGACCATTCAAGATTATTGACCGTGTCGGACCAGTAGCTTATCGACTTGAATTACCTCAACAACTTGCCAATGTACATAATACTTTTCACGTCTCGAATCTGAAGAAATGTTTAGCCAAAGAATATCTCACTATTCCTTTAGACTAAGTCAAGATCAATGAAAAACTACAATTCATTGAAGAACCCGTCGAAATAATGGATCGTGAGGTTAAAAGTCTTAAGCAAAACAAGATACCAATTGTTAAGGTTCGATGGAATGCTCGTAGAGGACCCGAGTTCACCTGAGAATGTGAAGATTAGATGAAAAAGAAATACCAGCACCTATTTCCAGAAGATGCGTCAACACCTCCAACAGCTTAAAATTTCGGGACGAAATTTATTTAACGGGTAGGTACTGTAGTGACCCGAACTTTTCCATGATTATATATTAAATGAAAACTATATTTGCATGATTAAATGTTTCCAACGTGTTAAGCAATCAAACTTGTTAAGACTTGATTAATTGAAATAGGTTTCATGTAGACAATTGACCACCCAAATTGACCGGTGATTCACGAACGTTAAAACTTGTAAAAACTATATGATGACATATATATAGATATATATATATATATAGTTAACATGATATTATGATAAGTAAGTATCTCATTAGGTATATTAACAATGAGTTATATACATAAAAATGAGACTACTAAGTTAAGAAACTCGAAACGATATATATAACGATTATCGTTATAACAACGTCTTACTAAATACAAATGTATCATATTAAGATATTGATACACTATATTTAACATGATAAAATTATAATTATATATATCATTAAGTATGTTAACAATGAACTACATATGTAAAACAAGACTACTAACTTAAGAAATTCAAAATGATATCTATACGTAACGATTATCGTTGTAATAATGTCTTAATATAAATATATCATAATAAGATACATTAGTACATCATGTTATCATGATAATGTAATAATTTAACATCTCATTAAATATAATAACAATGGGATTAATTACATTTAACGAGATCGTTAACTTAAAGGTTTCGAAACAACATGAACATGTGGCGACTAACGATGACTTAACGACTCAGTTAAAATGCATATACATACAGTGTATTAAGATGTATTAGTACACTTCTGAAGGACTTCATGACACATATCAAAGTACTTCTACTTAATAAAAATGCTTACAATTACATTCTCATTCATTTTCATCGACAATTCTACTCGTATGCAACCGTATTCGTACTTGTACAATACCTAGCTCCTAAATGTACATACTATTGGTATATTATCACACCCCCAGTTAGGGCCTGGGTGAATGTGACATTAATATTAAAAATACCAACATATTATATAATGAGAACAACACTATATGATAAAAACAAACTTTATTGAGTACGCATCGGAAATAGAATGTCGTTACAAGAATTGAAATTACAAGAATGTAAATAAATGCATAAATAATAAATGTGGCTCTTTCTTCAAGTCCTAGAGTCCAAGTAGCATCACACAGATAAAAGTAAGCTGATCAATCGTAACCTGAGACAAAACATGCTAAAGTGTCAACCAAAAAGGGTGAGTGAAGTTCATAGGATTAACAAAATAGTTGACCGTTATTTAGACCACAACATTTTTATTTATAAAAGTAGATCTCGCAGGGATCTAAAAGTAGTGCCAAGTTTGTGATATTTAGACTAAACAGTTTCAAAGTTTGCCCCGTGACAAGTTGTACTGTCCTTGTCGGTTTGAATCATTATTAAGTAATACAATGACTTTATCAAATGTATCGGGAACGTTAGTCCCGATAGGCTTACCCCAAATAATTAAGAATGCGTTAAATATGCAAGTGTTTAAGTGTAGTTCGTTTTACTAAGTTCCCATTCTTAGTAAGTTTTCCATTTTTAGTAAGTTTCCATGTTTAGTAAGTTAGTGTTGAACACTAGTGAGTTGTTCTTAATAAGTTCACCACTTATTAAGTGTGTAGGTGACTAGGTGTTGTTCACTTAGTGAGTGTATGATTACTATAGTCGAGTTTGATATTGTGCACCATACCCAAAAATCTATGCCACCGGCAAGTCACTCGAATGATCTATTGTTACCGAGCGGCCCAGGATCTCTTGACCAGAATCTAAGTCTTGGCATCCAAGATCATCAAGCGTCCCATAATGGTACCAAGGATCACCCTAGGCCGCAAGTAGCGTTGACGTTCGAGTAATTTCATATTATTGTGAATGACAATTGTAATCGTATGTTATAATCTTATAATATAAGTATTATAATATAAGTAGTATATCATAAGTGTTAGTAGTAGTATAAGTATATAAGTGTTAGGTAGTAGTATGTAGTATATGTAGTAGTATTAGGGTTTAGTAGTATTAAATGTTTTAAATAGTATTTAAGTAGTATTAGGTTTAGGGTTTAGTAAAGTAATGATTAGATTTAATGATTAAATGATTAGGTTTAGTAATTATTATTATATGATTAGGGTTTAAGTAATTAATGATTAATAATTAAGAAATGATTAGGTAATGATTTAGGTTAAATTAAGGTTTAATAATGATTAGGAAATGATTATTATATAATTAGGGTTATATAATTAATTTTTAGGGTTTAAGTAGTATTAGGGTTTTATATTATTTAATGTTTATGTATATGTAGTATGTATATGTCGTGTATATATGTATGTATATATAGTGTTTTTTTATATGTATATGTAGCCGTGTATGTATGTGTATGTATATGTTTATATTTTTTTATATGTATATGTATGTGGTATATGTATATATATATTTTGTATATTTTTAACAAGATTACATACATGTTAATGATCCAAATAATTAGGGTTTAAAGATCCAACAAATTATATATATATATATATATATATATATATATATATTAGTCGTGTGGTATATATGTATATATATATATATATATATATATATATATATATATATATGTTTTTTACATGAACAATATGAATATTAAGATCAAGAATGAATATGATTATGAATATAAACATAAATCGAAAGATAGAATTTAAAAGATTTGGATCTAGGGTTATACCTTGATGATGTATGATGAAGATTAACAAAAAGAAAAGAAGAAAAATTGAAGATGAAGATCCAAGCACTCGAAAAATCAAGAACACTTTGAAGATCTTGATGAACACGGAGAACACGCTTGAAGATTAACCCGAAAACTAGAAGCAATCATCCAAGATAACAAGATGGTGTTGGGAGGTGTTCGGTTTTCAAGAAAACTGTAGGTGGTGGTGGTGTTTGATGATTACCGATTGTGGTGGTGGTATTATGGTGGTTGTAGGTGATTGATGGTGGTGTTGTGGTGGTGGTATTGTGGCCGTGAGCCAAGAGAGGGAGGAGAGGGAGAGTTGCTTTGTGATTTGCTTAAGAGATTATGAGAATGGGATGAGAAAAATGATAACCTAGCACCTCCTTTTATAGTTGAGATTAGATCATTCTAGAACTAGGTTTAGGTTAGAATACTTAGAGGAAAAGTTAGGTTTAGGGAGGTGGTGATGCTAGCCGATTTCTAGAGGGGTATAAAAGTCATTTGATCTCTTTTTTACATGTAGAAACCGGCTAGGGATAGGAGAAAAGAGATGGAAATTTTTTTTGTTTTAGACCTTGTACTTTTGGTTAGTTAAACCGGCTCATTAAATGTTCTAGTTTAATTGTTTGGATGCAACAAGTTTTAGAGTTTTACATTTTGTTCACGAAAGTTAATCAGCTTATTATTTTCATCTTTTATTAACTTGTCAATTATTGTACTAAGTTAATTAGTATGCTTTATAGCTTTTAAGAATTGACAGTTATTGATCAGAGTTATTCATTTTGTTTTAAATTCTTTGTTTAGGCAATTAATAAGGAAGAAAATATAGAATGGAAAAATGAGGGTCGTTATAGTACCTCCCCGTTATTAGAAACTTCGTCTCGAAGTTTTAGGTAGACTTCTCGGATGCATCAGCAGTTAAGAAGAGATGGGGATATTTCCGTATCATTTGGTCTTTGCGTTCCTATGTATATTCGGGGCCTCTACGAGAATTCCAATGGACTTTAACGATAGGTATGTTGCTTTTACGCGTTTGTTTGACATCTTCATTCACGGTTCTATAGGTTCTTCAACGAAGTGCATTTGCTCATCAACGCGGATATCATCCAAAGGAATAACAAGTGTGTCATCAGCAAGACACTTTTTAAGATTCGAGACATGAAACACATCATGTACTTGGATAAGTTCAGTAGGTAGTTCTAATCGGTACGCCATGGGACCGACTCTTTGAGTGATTGTGAAAGGTCCAACATATCGTGGACTGAGTTTACTTTGTTTACCGAAGCGGATGACACCTTTCTAAGGGGATACTTTCAACATGACTTTATCACCAACTTGGAATTCTATATTCTTCCGATGCTTATGAGC
This sequence comes from Rutidosis leptorrhynchoides, assembly GCF_046630445.1. Taxonomy (NCBI): domain Eukaryota; kingdom Viridiplantae; phylum Streptophyta; class Magnoliopsida; order Asterales; family Asteraceae; genus Rutidosis; species Rutidosis leptorrhynchoides. The sequence continues at coordinate 162,381,886 of NC_092333.1, forward strand.
ATAGCTCTTTTATCGGCTGCGGGTAGTTTCTAATCGTTTATTAATCTGAACGATCTTTTCGGTAGTTTCATGAATAATCTCAAGACCAGTTAAATGTCTGTCCTCGAGTTCATCCCAACACAAAGGGGATCTACATTTCTGGCTGTATAAAGCTTCAAAAGGTGCAGCTTTAATGCTAGAGTGATAACTGTTGTTATAGGAAAATTCAGCTAAAGGTAGATGTCTATCCCATCCTTTGCCGAAATCGATTGCACAAGCACGTAGCATATCTTCCATTGTTTGAATGGTTCGTTCACTTTGACCATCAGTTTGCAGATGATAGGTTGTACTCATGTTGAGTTAAGTTCCAAGATCAGATTGCAAAGTTTTCCAGAATCTAGAAACGAATCGACTGTCGCGATCAGAAATAATTAAGATAGGAACTCCATGACGTGTGACAATTTCTTTAATATAGAGTTGTGATAATTTCTCCATCTTGTTGGTTTCCTTGATCGGTAAGAAATGTGCAGATTTAGTAAGACGATCAACTATGACCCAAATAGTATCGTTACCGTTTGAAGTCTTAGGACACTTAGTAACGAAATCCATAGTGATACATTCCCACTTCCACTGTGGGATATCGGGTTGTGTCAACAGACCAGAAGGCTTTTGATGTTCAGCCTTGACTTTCAAACAAGTGCGACACTTACTAACATAAGTAGCAATGTCAGCTTTCTTGTTAGGCCACCAGTAGAATTCCTTCATGTCGTGATACATCTTACCGGAACCGGGATGAATAGAGTACCTAGTCTTATGAGCTTCGTCCAAGACTAGATCACGGATATTACCGAAGCGAGGAACCCAAATTCTGTTACTAAAGTACCGTGTACCATTAGCTTTCACTTGGAGTTGGTTCTCGAAATCGATAGGTCCTTCACCTTCGATAAATGTTGGTTTAATAGCATCAAATTGAGCTTCACAGATTCGTGATTTAAGATTCGATTTGATTTTCAGGTTTAAAGCACGAACACGTCTAACATTGTCTTTTCGACTAAGGGCATCGGCAACTACATTCGCCTTGCCAGAATGATATCGAAGTTCACAATCATAGTCATTTAATAACTCAATCCAAAGCCTTTGCCTCATGTTTAATTGCTTCTGATCAAAGATGTGCTGAAGACTTTTATGATCGGTATACACCGTGATTCTAACCCCATAGAGGTAATGTCTCCATATCTTTAGTGCAAATACTACGGCTCCTAATTCCAGGTCATATGTGGTGTAGTTCTTCTCATGTTTCTTCAATTGTCTAGATGCATAGGCAATAACCTTTTCACGTTGCATTAAAACACAACCAAAGCGTTGCTTTGAGGCATCGCAGTAAACAACAAAATTGTCAGAGCCTTCAGGTAAAGATAGGATCGGGGCTGTGATCAATTTCTCCTTCAGAACCTTAAATGCAGATTCCTGTTCTTTGGACCACTCAAATTTCTTCCCTTTGTGAGTTAACTTTGTAAGGGGTTTAGCAAGGAGGGAAAAATCTTTTATGAATCTTCGATAATAACCGGAAAGTCCCAAAAATTGACGAATATGCTTCGTAGTCTTTGGTATCTCCCAGTTCTGAATAGCGGTAATCTTAGCTGGATCGACATGTATTCCATTACTATCAACAACATGTCCGAGGAATTGTACGGTCTTGAGCCAAAACTCGCACTTTGAAAACTTAGCGTAGAGTTGTTCCTTTCGTAAGAGTTCAAGAATCATGCGCAAATGTTGCTCATGTTCTTTCTCACTCTTGGAGTAGATTAAGATGTCGTCAATGAAAACAATGACAAATTTTTTGAGATATGGTTTGCAGACACGATTCATAAGATCCATGAACACGGCAGGAGCATTAGTTAAGCCAAAAGGCATGACACAAAATTCATAGTGCCCATAACGAGTACGAAAAGCAGTCTTAGGAATATCGGATTCCTTGACTCTAAGTTGGTGATAACCGGACCTCATATCAATTTTTGAATAAACACTCGACCCTTGAAGTTGGTCAAATAGATCATCAATACGCGGCAATGGATAACGGTTCTTGATAGTAAGCTTGTTGAGTTCGCGGTAATCAATACACATCCTCAACGTACCATCTTTCTTTTTAACAAATAGAATAGGAGCTCCCCATGGGGACGAGCTTGGATGAATGAAACCTTTATCTAATAGTTCTTGCAGTTGGTTGGAAAGTTCCTTCATTTTGGAAGGTGCTGAACGGTATAGTGCTTTACAAATAGGATCAGCACCAGGAGATAAATCAATCTGAAATTCGACTTGTCGAGGAGGTGGTAGACCAGGAAGATCTTCAGGAAATACATCGGGATAATCTCTAACCACCGGCACATCATCAATAAGTTTTTCCTTTGGTTCGACTACCTTAACATGGGCTAATATCGCGGGATAACCTTTCGTAAGGTATTTACGGGATGTGATGCAAGAAATGATGTTGAGCTTGGAACCACTCTTGTCGCCTTGAATGACGAGAGTCTCTCCATTTCCCAACGGAATGTTAACGGTCTTATCGAAACACAAGATTGTAGCATGTAATGGACGTAACCAGTCCATTCTGACTACGACATCGAAACTTGCTAACTCGACCGGCAAAAGGTCAATCTTAAATTCTTGGTCGACTAGCTTTAGATTACAGTTTTTATAGATGTCATCAACTTTCATAACTTTTCCGTTTGCTACCTCTACTATTCGTTTAGTTTCTAGGAGTTGTGTTCTCTCAGTGAATAAGGTACAAAATTCACTAGACACGTAACTCTTATCTGCACTCGTATCGAATAAAATGTTTGCGTAGTAATTATTGACAAGAAACGGACTCGTAATGACTTCATCTTCCTCACGGGCTTCCTCAGCCGTCATGATAAACGTACGGCTCTTCGTATTGGTGGTGTTGGCTCAAGTAGCAGGGGTATCTTTCTTCTTCGAGCAGTGAGGACTAATATGCCCCTTCTCTCCAGAGGTGTAACAAGTAGGAGTAGCTTTAGCAGGAACAACAACTTTATCTTTCGGAGGAGTCTTACAAGTCTTAGCTACATGTCCCACTTTCTTACATAAAGAACAAGTAGCTATGCACCGCCCTGGGTGGTGCCTTTCACAACGAGCACAATAGGGCTTAGTCCCTACATAACCGGTCCTAGTATTATCAGCAGGCTTCTTAGCAATATTCTGGTTTGAACCCTAAGACGGCTCAAATTTTCTTTTACCATCACTACTCTTTGTATCAACTTGCTTACTAGCCAAAGCTCTTCTTCTTTAGGCCATCATCAGATTTTGAGCCAAGAGAATCACGGCATCAACGGTAACTTTCTCAGCAGCGATAACATTTCCCTGAACATCCTCAGGGAGACCTTCAATGTACCTTTCGATCTTTCTTAGCTCAGCAGGAAACATCTCGGGACACAAGGTAGAAAGCTCAAGAAAACGATTAGTGTAGCTTTCAATGTCGGTACCCTTAACTTTGAGTTCCCAGAACTCGGCTTCAAGCTTTTGGACTTGACTTCTAGGACAAAACTTAGTAACCATCATGCCTTTAAGTTCATCCCATAGGGTTGCATTAGCATTATCGATTCCCACAGACTTAGTATGAGCGGTCCACCAAGTCATAGCATTGCTAGCTAATGAACTAGTGACATAATTAACTCGATCATTGTCCCCACAGTTGCAGACATGGAAGATGGACTCTAGTTTTTTGAACCATCGGACTAGTTCAACGGCCTCTTCACTTCCCTTGAAAGAAGGAAGATTGTAGTTCATAAAGTCCTTGTAAGAATAAGGTTTTAGTTAATTGTTAACATGATTAGGTTGGACGTTGCCTTGGGTGGCAGCAAGTAATTGTTGAAATTGCTCATTAGTCAACACAATGTTGTTAACGGTAGGTGTGCGAGCCATGATGCTTCACTACATAAAAGTGAACATAAGTCAGATAAGTTGACAAGTTATAAGTTTGAGCAATTACAAGTATGATAAAGATAAAGTATTGATATCAACATGATATAAATGAAACACTTTATATTATTAGAAATGAGGCATTAAATAAGCCTTTTTATTACACGAGTTGGATATAGAAATAGGTTTAGGAAAAGCCTTTACATAATTAGGAAATAAAAGAATGTAAAAACAAAACAAAACAAAACAGATGTCGGGTTCACTTCTTCTTCTCAGCCTCCTTCATAAACTTCTCTACTTTCTCATTCTTCACCTTTTATTTCTCGTAAAGGAACTCGAGATTATCATAGAGATTAGTAACACTACTATTGACTACATTGCATTCGTAGTCCCTTAGAGCAAGTTGGTGTTTGACACGGTTTTCCTCCATCTTTAATCTAAAGTCGACATCTTCTCTCAGGTAAGCGAGAGATTACTTCCCCCATCGAGCACTTCTTTCACTTTCATATTTCATCAACTTTATCTCTTTCTTTAACTCGGCATTTTACTCCAATAGTTTCTTGATTGCTAGGTCTTTTTCAACCATTCAAACCTCGACCCTTGCAACATGGCGAAGCAAGCCATCAAAGTTCTTCTCGGTAGTTTTTTGCAGATTCTTGATTTCACACATGGAGTTATAGTTATCGTAGGAAGGAGATCAGGCTCTCTTCTTAGACGGGCCATCTTCTTCAAAATTAGCAGGGCGTTTTCCTTTACTTTCCGATCTTGGAGTCGGGTGGTATTCGGGAGACTTAGATGAATCTTGGAGAGCGTTTGGATTGTAGTTCAATGGTGGTGAGTCAGGACCATAAAGAGGGCTTCAGACTGTTCTTGCAGTTGAAGAGTATCCAGTATCTTCTTCGGTGACATCCTAACATTAGGAAAGAGACTTTGATTAGAATTTTAAGCCAAGATTATTAAAGCAAAGTTGTTAAGATTATAAGGCAATCCTAAGTGCTTTATGTCTAAGGCAGGAAAGGTTATAGTTTCCTAGATTGCTAAGGTACCCTAGCTAGCAAGTAAGGCACACATAAAGATGCAATCCTGGTTCTCTATAACAACCTGGCTCTGATACCAATCTATCACACTCCCAGTTAGGGCCTGGGTGAATGTGACATTAATATCAAAAATACCAACATATTATATAATGAGAACGACACTATATGATAAAAACAAACTTTATTGAGTACGCAACGGAAATAGAATGTCGTTACAAGAATTGAAATTACAAGAATGTAAATAAATGCATAAATAATAAATGTGACTCTTTCTTCAATCCTAGTGTCCAAGTAGAATCTCACAGATAAAAGTAAGGTGATCAATCGTAACCTGAGACAAAACAAGCTAAAGTGTCAACCAAAAAGGTTGAGTGAAGTTCATAGGTTTAACAAAATAGTTGACCGTTGTTTAGACCACAAGATTTTTATTTATAAAAGTTGATCTCGCAGGGATCTAAAAGTAGTGCCAAGTTTGTGAAACAGTTTCAAAGTTTTCCCCATAACAAGTTGTACTATCCTTGTCGGTTTGAATCATTATTAAGTAATACAATGACTTGGTCAAATCTATCGGGGATGTTACTCCCGATAGGCCTACCCCCAATAATTAAGAATGCGTTATGTAAAAGCAATTAAAAATATCACAGTGGGGACTTGCAGGACATAGCCAGGTATAGCACAGTTTAATAGTTGGTACTTGTATCTAAGTTGTAAATATTAAAAGAAGCATGTGTCTCACCCCAATAAGTTTAAATAAATTGCGCAATAGTAAGTGGGGCTATGAAGTTCACCTTAGTAAGTAGGAGAGGAGTTTGTTATTCCTCGGATAAGAAGAGTTGGATGAATGTAAGCAGAAAGTCAACCTAATGACATTTAAGAGTAGTTAAATGTTCGCCCAAGTTTAAGTTAAATATGCAAGTGTTTAAGTGTAGTTTGTTTTACTAAGTTCCCATTCTTAGTAAGTTTTCCATTTTTAGTAAGTTTCCATGTTTAGTAAGTTAGTGTTGAACACTAGTGAGTTGTTCTTAATAAGTCCACCACTTATTAAGTGTGTAGGTGACTAGGTGTTGTTCACTTAGTGAGTGTATGATTACTATAGTCGGGTTTGATATTGTGCACCATACCCAAACATCTATGCCACTGGCAAGTCACTCGAATGATCTATTGTTACCGAGCGGCCCAGGATCTCTTGACAAGAATCTAAGTCTTGGCATTCGAGATCCTCAAGCATCCCATCATGGTACCAAGGATCACCCTAGGCCGCAAGTAGCGTTGACGTTCGAGCAATTTCATATTATTGTGAATGACTATTGTAATCGTATGTTATAATCTTATAATATAAGTATTATAATATAAGTAGTATATCATAAGTGTTAGTTATAGTATAAGTGTATAAGTGTTAGGTAGTAGTATGTAGTATATGTAGTAGTATTAGGGTTTAGTAGTATTAAATGTTTTAAATAGTATTTAAGTAGTATTAGGTTTAGGGTTTAGTAAAGTAATGATTAGATTTACTGATTAAATGATTAGGTTTAGTGATTATTATTATATGATTAGGGTTTAATTAATTAATGATTAATAATTAAGAAATGATTAGGTAATGATTTAGGTTAAATTATGGTTTAATAATGATTAGGAAATGATTATTATATAACTAGGGTTATATAATTAATGTTTAGGGTTTAAGTAGTATTAGAGTTTTATATTATTTAATGTTTATGTATATGTAGTATGTATATGTCGTGTATATATGTATGTATATATAGTGTTTTTATTTTTATTTTTTATATGTATATGTAGCCGTATATGTATGTGTATGTATATGTTTATATTTTTTTATATGTATATGTACGTGGTATATGTATATATATATTTTGTATATTTTTAACAAGATTACATACATGTTAATGATCCAAATAATTAGCGTTTAAAGATCAAACAAATTTTATATATATATATATATATATATTTTTTTAGTCGTGTGGTATATATATATGTATATATATATATATATATATATATATATATATATACATACATGTTAATGATCCAAATAATTAGCGTTTAAAGATCAAACAAATTTTATATATATATTTTTAGCCGTGTGGTATATATATATATATATATATATATATATATATATATATATATATATATATATATATATATATATATTTTACATGAACAATATGAATATTAAGATCAAGAATGAATATGATTATGAATATAAACATAAATCGAAAGATAGAATTTAAAAGATTTGGATCTAGGGTTATACCTTGATGATGTATGATGAAGATTAACAAAACGAAAATAAGAAAACTTGAAGATGAAGATCCAAGCACTCGAAAAATCAAGAACACTTTGAAAATCTTGATGAACACGGAGAACACGCTTGAAGATTAACCCGAAAACTAGAAGCAATCATCCAAGATAACAAGATGGTGTTGGGGGGTGTTCGGTTTTCAAGAAAACCGTAGGTGGTGGTGGTGTTTGATGATTGCCGATTGTGGTGGTGGTATTATGGTGGTTGTAGGTGATCGATGGTGGTGTTGTGGTGGTGGTATTGTGGCCGTGAGCCAAGAGAGGGAGGAGAGGGAGAGTTGCTTTGTGATTTACTTAAGAGATTATGAGAATGGGATGAGAAAAATGATAACCTAGCACCTCCTTTTATAGTTGAGATTAGGTCATTCTAGAACTAGGTTTAGGTTAGAATACTTGGAGGAAAAGTTAGGTTTAGGGAGGTGGTGATGCTAGCCGATTTTTACAGGGGTATAAAGGTCATTTCATCTCTTTTTACATGTAGCAATCGGCTAGGGTTAGGAGAAAAGAGATGGAACTTTTTTTCATTTTAGACCTTGTACTTTTGGTTAGTTAAAATGGCTCATTAAATGTTCTAGTTTAATTGTTTGGATGCAACAAGTTTTAGAGTTTTACATTTTGTTCATGAAAGTTAATTAGCTTATTATTTTCATCTTTTATTAACTTGTCAATTATTGTACTAAGTTAATTAGTATGCTTTATAGGTTTTAAGAATTGACAGTTATTGATCAGAGTTATTCATTTTGTTTTAAATTCTTTGTTTGGGCAATTAATAAGGAAGAAAATATAGAATTGAAAAATGAGGGTCGTTATATATATAAAATTCAATGATCGGCTCTTAGCAGCCCTTAATGAGTCACCTAACATATGAGAACCATCATTTGGCAACTAGCATGAAATATCTAACAAAAATACAAACTAATGGAGCCTATATCACAAGTTCATATTAACGTTTTTCTCACCAACCATAAACACTTTCATTTTTCAATTTTTATGCATCAAACAACTCTCTCTCAAGTGTTCTCTCATTGTTCTAAGTGTTCTTCATCATCTTCAACAAAATCTAGCTCAATCTAGTTCATAAATCCTAACCTAGATCAACTTTCAAAACAACTACTCAAGTAAACTTCAAGAACATTTTCAAGTTTTCAAGTCTACTTCCAAGCTTTCTAATCCATTCCAAGTAATCATCTAAGATCAAGAAACCTCTGTTATTTACAGTAGGTTATCATTCTAATTCAAGGTAATACTCATATTCAAACTTTGATTCGATTTCTATAACTATAAACTATATTAATTCGAGTAAAAATCTTAGTTGAACTTGTTTTCGTATCATGATTCTACTTCAAGAACTTTCAAGCCATCCAAGATCCTTTGAAGCTAGATCATTTCTTGTCACTTCCAGTAGGTTTACCTACTAAACTTGAGGTAGTAATGATGTTCATAACATCATCCGATTCATATATATATATATATATATATATATATATATATATATATATATATATATATATATATATATATATATATATATATATATAACTATCTTATTCGAAGATTTAAACTTGTAATCACTAGAACATAGTTTAGTTAATTCTAAACTTGTTCACAAACAAAGTTAATCCTTCTAATATAACTTTTAAAATCAACTTAACACATGTTCTATATCTATATGATATGCTAACGTAATGATTTAAAACCTGAAAACACGAAGAACAGCGTAAAACCGGACATACGCCGTCGTAGTGAAACCGGGGGCTGTTTTGGGTTAGATAATTAAAAACTATGATAAACTTTGATTTAAAAGTTTTCCTTCTGGGAAAATGATTTTTCATATGAACATGAAACTATATCCAAAAATCATGGTTAAACTCAAAGTGGAAGTATGTTTTTCAAAATGGTCATCAAGACGTCGTTCTTTCGACTGAAATGACTACCTCTTACAAAACAACTTGTAACTTGTATTTCTGACGATAAACTTATACTTTTTCTATTTAGTTTCATAAATTTTAGTTCGTTATGAAACCATAGCAATTGGATTCACTCAAAACGGATTTAAAACGAAGAAGTTATGGGTATAACAAAATTGGATATTTTTGCTTGTTTTAGCTACGTGAAACTTTGTAACAAATCTATCTTAACCATAACTTAACTAACTTATATTGTATTATACATGTATTCTAACATATATTATGTAATCTTGATAGACCATAGACATGTATACAATGTTTTGACATATCATATCGACGTCATCTAGATATATTATTTGGAATAACCATAGACACTCTATATGCGGTAATGGTCGAGTTAGCTATACAGAGTTGAGGTTGATTCTAAAATAATATATATACTTTGAGTTGTGATCGAGTCTGAGACTTGTATACAATGGGTCGTGGATTGATTCGAGATAATATATATTAATTTATTTCCGTACTACTAACTGTGGACAATTAATTGTGGACTACTAACGTTGGACAATCAACTTAACAAACTTAAATCGTTAAAACGTAATAAAATATGGTATGCATATATTTAGATCGTACTTTGATATATATGTATATATTTGTTATAGGTTCGTGAATCGACCAGTGGCCAAGTGTTATTTTCTGACGAAGTGATAATCTGTGAAAGTGAGTTATAGTCCCACTTTTAAAATCTACTATTTTTGGGATGAGAATACATGCAGTTTTATAAATGTTTTATAAAATAGACACAAGTAATCAAAATTACATACTATGTTGAATTACCGAACTGAATATGCCCCTTTTTAGCTTGGTAGCCTAGGAATTGGTGTTTATGATAATTGCCACCAATTGACGTGAATCCTAAAGATAGATCTATTTGGCCCAACAAGTCTCATCCGAGTTACGAATGCTTTAGTACTTCAATTCATCATGTCCGATGAGAGTCCCGGAATGATGGGGATATTCTATATGCATCATATTAAGGTCGGTTACCAGGTGTTCATCATATGAATGATTTTTTATGCAGATTGCTATATACATGCATGTTGTTTATGAGAAATGGAGATATGAAATCTTGTGGTCTATTATTACGATTTGATAAATATATAGGTTAAACCTATAACTCACCAACATTTTTGTTGATGTTTTAAGCATGTTTATTCTCAGGTGATTATTAAGAGCTTTCGCTGTTGCATGCTAATTTAAGGACAAGAATTGGAGCCAGCATGCTTGTAAAATATTGTTTAAAAACTGCATTCGGAGATTTAAGTCGATGTGTAATATTATTGTAAATCAATATGTAATGTTCGTGTGTAAAACGTTATCTTTTAGATTATCATTACTTGATAATCCACGTTATGGTTTTGAACCTTTATTGATAAAATAAAGGTTATTGTTTGTTTTTAGAAATGAATGCAGTCTTTAAAAAACGTCTCAAATAGAGGTCAAAACCTCGCAGTGAAATCAATTAATATGAAACGTTTATAATCGATATGAATGGGACATTTCAAGAGTAAGGTATGTTCAATGAGAAGAGAAGGTATTTTGAAGTGAATGCTTTGTTTAACTTGAGGTATAACAAAGCTATCAACTTCTTCTTCCTCTTTGATTGGAACGGGATGGTCAAAGGGGTCCACATCACTCCATGATGTGTATGTCATTATGTATTTGAGTGATGGTTTATAAGGTAGTCCTGACGCAAAACCCGTATTTCTTCTTAGTGACTTTTGGTTGGTCGTATTGTTGTACTCTAAGGATGAAGGTAGGACGATGTCCATTGACATCTCCGATGTGGTAGCAACATTAACAGCTACTTCGGTGCTAGAATCCTCCATCTCTTTCTTCTCATCCAGGCTTTCCATTTCAATTTCTTCATCCACCTCCTCATTACTCTGGTCGGGAGATTCGAGTATAATTGGTTCAGAGAGTTCTTCTAGAATGAAATCCTCTCCACTCATTAAAAGATCAAAATAAGGTGGGAGTGAAGATTGGGTTGGTGTGGAGTGGGTATTATTCTTGTCTTCTACTTCTATCTTCTTCTCTTCATTCTCGGAATAGAAGGTGACTTTCCTAGTGGAGATGGTATTTACTTCGGCGTTCCCATCAGAAGGACATACATACTTGTCGATCGTGAAAGTGACTTCTTCTCCACGGGCTCTCAAGGTGATAGACCGTGAATAAATGTAAACGATCGCTTTAGCTGTATTCATGAAGGCCTTCTTAAGATGATAGGGGTTTTCATGTCTTCTTTATTTTCCATAAACACAAAGTCAGTCGAAAAGAGGAATTTGTCAACCTTAACCATGACGTTCTCAGCTATTCCCTTAGGATATCTAGTGGATTGGTCAACTAGCTGGATGCTCATTTTGGTTGGGTTAAGGTTTCCAATTTTGAGTCTCTGGAACAGTGAGTAGGGCATGAGATTGATGCTGACACCAAGGTCAGTGAGAGAATAGGTAGTGCCAGATTGGTAGATAGAACAAGGAAGGGTAAATCGTCCGGTATCCCCTAGTTTTTTCAGGAAGAGTATTTAAGAGAATGGCTGAACAATCCGCGTTCAGCGGGACATTAGGTACTTCGCGTACCTTATCCTTGGTTGATAGGAGTTTCCTAAAATACTTTTTACTATGAGGAGTTTTAGACGTAGTGTCCAAAAATTTACCGTCAGGCTTGAAAGATTTCATCTTGTTGTGTATTTGCTTGAGACGGCCCGGGAATGGAATGGGTGTTTTCCTAGTAGGTTTAGGTGATGACTCAATTACTACTACCGAACGGGTATTAGTTAGTTTCTCCTCCTTAGAAGAAACTAAAGGTTGGCCATGTGCCACCTTTGAGTCATTTTTAGGACAATCTAGAGAATCGAGACGTTGATTTAGCGGGCTTATTTGATTTTCAAGACTACTCAAGTGATTAGTCATGACTAAGTCAGCTACGTCTTGTCTTGCTGTGATCATGTGGATGATTCGCAGTAGGACATCGTTTGGACTTGTCTCTGGTGGGGTAGTGGGTTTGGTAGGTTGGTTGTGCGGATGAGCTAGGATCTTAACAGTGTCCTCACATTCAGCCTCGTATACCTTGGCCGAATGTGGGTCAGTACAATTCTAGCATAATTGCACTTGATACACATGTTGCGGGAGTTTCTTTAGCTCTCCAACTTCTTTGATGAGGTTTTCTATTTGGTCCGAGAGAAATTTGATGGTTTTATTTTCGATAGGATCGGAGGTGGAAAGCGGTGTTGCTGATGAAATTTGCTCTTCTGTGTTCCTATCATGATGGTGCATAGTCATCTCCTAGATCAATCTCCATGCCTCGTCAGAAGTGAATTTCATGAATTTACCTTGTGAAACAGCATCAAAAGTAGACTGGCTGTTCTGGTTCAGTCCTTTGTAGAAGTGATATCGGTCAAAAAGTCACATTTTTATCCCCAATATTAAGCCCTAAAACAATAAAGATTTAAACTTTGTCGGAAAAATTATCGCTTTTTAGGTTGATTTTGTAGATTAAGTAATTAAGAAGGCGATGCAAAAAGAATATAGTAAAACGGAGCTAAAACGAAGATTCTAGAGCGAAAACGGTGAAAGACAAGAAATCAAATTACAATCCAGCAAATCAGCAAGCAAATGGCCTGCCAAACGGATTGCCGGTATGGCAATCGGCCTGCCGAACGGTCAGAGCAAACCTGGCAAATGGCCCCTACAAAAGGCCTGCCAAACGGCCTGCCAGCCGTTTGCAGGCAAATTTCAAGTCTATTTAAAGGGCTTTCTCCATCCATTTTAACACAAACTCAATTTGTAATTCATTTCATATTTTCAAGCTTTTAGTTAGTTTTTAGTAGTCGTTAGCTTAGCTTTTATTTTCCAGAGGATATCCCGGCGAGTCCCTGTGATCTCGGGCAGATTTCTTCGGCCTTTTTAGGTTTTTATCTGAAACGCTTGTCTTTTGTATTAATCATGTGTTCTTACTTTTTATGTTTAATAATGTGTTCCGATATTACCATGATAGCTTAATTAATATGTATGTTGCCATGATAGAAGTTTGGGTTAGCGTAATTATGTTAATTTAGTACGATTACTGTTATAATACTGAACTAGGAATTCTGATAGATTTGTATGCTAGCATCTTAAGGATTGACCAACCTAGGTTGTGATCAGGACTTGTCCACCTAAATGAAATGAGCTACTTCATAGGATTAAGACCCCTGGTTATACTGTATCTGAAGATTCTATGAACTCGGTATGGCCGGAGTTCCAGATAGGCATTCAATGCGCTTTTAGGACACAGAACTTAGGAATTGAGACATGAATGACCTAGCATACCTATTGACTGCTCCTAAGAGACTTCTTAGGAGCTGTTAAGATCTAGTTAGTGCCTTCACTGTGTAACTCAAGCCTATTGCATGTTCTTGTCTGATTGTTGCCTTAGGTCTTAGTCATATCAATTGTTTAGGTATTCATTAGATTTCTATCTGCTTTACTATCAGTATATTAACTGTGATGCTGTATAATGTTTGAATTGATATGATCTCATTAGTATAATGGAATGGTTGTTAGTTTTCATTTAAGGTTTTGCCAACTTAAACCGACGGATTCCTTCCGTTTGTGATCAGTGTTCAATCAACACGGCACGTGGTTATTCAGTTAACTAAACTGATAACGAGGGTTAGGATTAGAGCTTAACTCACTAATAAACTTAGTACTTTACTGAGGATAACCTCCGAGGTATTGTTACCTTTCAATTATACGACCAAGTGACATACTTTTCACTGCTCAAAGAGAACTCCGAGAGTTCAGAGACAAGTAGGTCTGTGTAATTTGTTCATCCAACCAGATCTACATCATTCCAAGCATAGTCTTTGAAATGTCCCGTTCTTATTTATTAAAAACGTTCCATATTAATTGATTTCGTTGCGAGGTTTTGACCTCTATATGAGACGTTTTTCAAAGACTGCATTCATTTTTTAAACAAACCATAACCTTTATTTCATAAATAAAGGTTTAAAAAGCTTTACGTAGATTATCAAATAATGATAATCTAAAATATCCTGTTTACACACGACCATTACATAATGGTTTACAATACAAATATGTTACATCGAAATCAGTTTCTTGAATGCAGTTTTTACACAATATCATACAAACATGGAGTCCAAATCTTGTCCTTATTTTAGTATGCAATAGCGGAAGCTCTTAATAATCACATGAGAATAAACATGCTTAAAACGTCAACAAAAATGTTGGTGAGTTATAGATTTAACCTATATATATCAAATCATAATAATAGACCACAAGATTTCATATTTCAATACACATCCCATACATAGAGATAAAAATCATTCATATGGTGAACACCTGGTAACCGACATTAACAAGATGCATATATAAGAATATCCCCATCATTCCGGGACACCCTTCGGATATGATATAAATTTCGAAGTACTAAAGCATCCGGTACTTTGGATGGGGCTTGTTGGGCCCGATAGATCTATCTTTAGGATTCGCGTCAATTAGGGTGTCTGTTCCCTAATTCTTAGATTACCAGACTTAATAAAAAGGGGCATATTCAATTTTGATAATTCAACCATAGAATGTAGTTTCACGTATTTGTGTCTATTTTGTAAATCATTTATAAAACCTGCATGTATTCTCATCCCAAAAATATTAGATTTTAAAAGTGGGACTATAACTCACTTTCACATATTTTTACTTCGTCGGGAAGTAAGACTTGGTCACTGGTTGATTCACGAACCTATAACAATATATACATATATATCAAAGTATGTTCAAAATATATTTACAACACTTTTAATATATTTTGATGTTTTAAGTTTATTAAGTCAGTTGTCCTCGTTAGTAACCTACAACTAGTTGTCCACAATTAGATGGCTCGTTACTAACGAGGACAGCTGACTTAATAAACTTAAAACATCAAAATATATTAAAAGTATTGTAAATATATTTTGAACATACTTTGATATATATGTATATATTGTTATAGGTTCGTGAATCAACCAGTAGCCAAGTCTTACTTCCCGACGAAGTAAAAATATGTGAAAGTGAGTTATAGTCCCACTTTTAAAATCTAATATTTTTGGGATGAGAATACATGCAGGTTTTATAAATGATTTACAAAATAGACACAAGTACGTGAAACTACATTCTATGGTTGAATTATCGAAATCGAATATGCCCCTTTTTATTAAGTCTGGTAATCTAAGAATTAGGGAACAGACACCCTATTTGACGCGAATCCTAAAGATAGATCTATTGGGCCTAACAAACCCCATCCAAAGTACCGGATACTTTAGTACTTCGAAATTTATATCATATCCGAAGGGTGTCCCGGAATGATGGGGATATTCTTATATATGCATCTTGTTAATGTCGGTTACCAGGTGTTCACCATATGAATGACTTTTATCTCTATGTATGGGATGTGTATTGAAATATGAAATCTTGTGGTCTATTATTATGATTTGATATATATAGGTTAAACCTATAACTCACCAACATTTTTGTTGACGTTTTAAGCATGTTTTTTCTCAGGCGATTATTAAGAGCTTCCGCTGTCGCATACTTAAATAAGGACGAGATTTGGAGTCCATGTTTGTATGATATTGTGTAAAAACTGCATTCAAGAAACTTATTTTGTTGTAACATATTTGTATTGTAAACCATTATGTAATGGTCGTGTGTAAACAGGATATTTTAGATTATCATTATTTGATAATCTACGTAAAGTTTTTTTTTAAAACCTTTATTGATGAAATAAAGGTTATGGTTTGTTTTAAAATGAATGCAGTCTTTGAAAAACGTCTCATATAGAGGTTAAAACCTCGCAACGAAATCAATTAATATGGAACGTTTTCAATCAATAAGAACGGGACATTTCAGTTGGTATCCGAGCGTTGGTCTTAGAGAACCAGAATTTTGCATTAGTGTGTCTTATCGAGTTTGTTAGGATGCATTAGTGAGTCTGGACTTCGACCGTGTTTACTTGAAAAATGATTGCTTAACAAATTTTGTTGGAAACTATATATTTTTAACATGTGAATATTATGTGATATATTAATCTCTTAACGCGTTTGATATTATGTGATAGATGTCTACCTCTAGAACAAGTCCCATTGACTCACCTAATAATAATGAAGAGTCAAATGTAAATTGGAATGATTCGTGGACTGATTCACAAGTTCCCGAAGAGGAACCGGAAGAAGAGTCGGAACCGGAAGAAGAATCGGAACCGGAAGAAGAATCGGAACCGGATGAAGAAGTAGAACCGGTGGGGGAAATAATAAAACGGTTAAGTAAAAGAAAATCCTCAACCAACCGACCAAGGTTAATTTTGGTCAATGGTGTTTCCGCCAAGGAAGCAAAATATTGGGAGGATTACAAATTCTCCGATGAATCGGATTCCGACGAGAATTCTGATGATGTTATAGAAATTACCCCAACTGAATTTAAAAAGGCAAAAGAAGATAATAAGGGAGAGGGCATAAAAATAGGGAAATCTAATTCCAACCCCGATGAACTTTATATGTATCGTCAACCCCCGAAGTGCTTAAGTTGTAACAATGACCCGGGAACCTCTAAACCACCAGGTTTTTCTAAACCGTTGTGGAAAACGACAGTTAGTATTAGGGGAACATCATATATCCCTAGAAACTTGGCAAAACTAACCAAAACCGAAGAAGAAGAAACGAGCGAGTCGGAATAAGATAGTTGTATTCGTGTGGTGTAATATATGTAATATAGTGTGCTTATGCTTTATGATATATGTAAAAATTGCTTGTATTAATAAGTATTTTTTTATGAATCTAACTCTTGTCTATTTTACAGTTTAAAAACACAAAATGGATAGACAACCCAATATTTTAAGAGACCTACCCGGAGACATGATTGATGAAATCTTGTCTAGAGTTGGTCAGAATTCCTCGGCACAACTTTTTAAGGCGAGATCAGTTTGTAAGACATTCGAAGAACGTTCCAAGAATGTCTTGGTTTATAAGAGACTTTCGTTTGAAAGATGGGGGATATCACATTGGGAAACCCATAAGTTACGATGTGTTTACTTTGACGCATATATTGCGGGGAACCCAAATGCTATTTTACGCAACGGGTTAAGAAATTATTTTGACTCAATATATCCGAATATTGGACTTCGTGATTTAGAAAAAGCGGCTAACATGCAACATAAAGAAGCATGTTATGCTTACGGATTAGTAATGTTCGCTTCTCACCAAAGTGAGAACAAGAACATCGAGCTACAACTATTAAACAAAACGTTTCCACAAGTGACGGAGTCAGTAATTGGGGTAAGAAATGAGGTTTTTAGATTGTTACGGGACTGTTGGACATTACGTAACCCTCGTCCTTTTGACGACGTTACAACACGCTGTCTTATCAACGGCCATAACGGTTATGTCCCACAAGACCAAGGATGGGAAGTAATCCTAGTAAAACCAGAATGCATGACTTGTTTCTGGACGTATGAATTACGTGTCTTTATTGCCTTTGCTGAACGACTTGTGTACTAGCTAGAATTATCTTCACAACTATCTTGTATCAAAGTTATTGTGTGCTATATTTCATGCTTTATGTAAAATAAGCGGTATTGTAAGTTTGTAAAATATTGTATAAAAGTTTGAACGCGAAATATTATTATAATCAGTTTTTCATATAGAATTGTAGTAGTTGAATTGTATATTAGCTACTAAGTATGAACTTAACGGGTAGGTACTACCCGAATTTAAACTTATAAAACGTTAATATGAAGAAAAAGCTTTTATAAATGAGTTCATATTATGCTGCGAAATACTATTAACTACTCTTAATATTCTATATGATTAACTTGTTCCATTTGACTATTTTGAAGGAAATGCCACCGACTACTCGACACACCGTGAATATGAATGAAGAGGAATTCCGTACTTTTCTAGCTTCAAACATAGCCGCAGTACAGGCTGCGCTACATACCAACAATAACCTTGGATCTAGCAGTACAGGAAATCGTGTAGGATGCACCTACAAAGAATTCACTGCCTGCAAACCTTTGGAATTTGATGGAACCGAAGGACCGATCGGATTGAAACGGTGGACCGAGAAGGTCGAATCGGTGTTTGCCATAAGTAAGTGTACTGAAGAGGACAAAGTGAAGTACGCTACGCATACCTTCACAGGTTCTGCGTTAACATGGTGGAATACCTATCTAGATCAAGTGGGACAAGACGATGCGTACGCACTACCGTGGTCAGCATTCAAGCACTTGATGAACGAGAAGTACCGTCCCAGAACCGAGGTCAATAAGCTCAAGACAGAACTTAGAGGGTTACGGACCCAAGGATTTGATATTACCACGTACGAAAGACGATTCACAGAATTGTGCCTATTGTGTCCGGGAGCATTTGAAGATGAGGAAGAGAAGATCGACGCGTTTGTGAAAGGATTACCGGAAAGAATCCAAGAAGATATAAGTTCACACAAGCCCGCCTCTATACAACAGGCATGTAGAATGGCTCACAAACTAGTGAACCAGATTGAAGAAAGAATTAAAGAACAGACTGCTGAAGAGGCCAATGTGAAGCAAGTCAAAAGAAAGTGGGAGGAAAACGGTGATAAGAATCACCAATACAACAACAACAGCAATTACAACAATAATCGCGACAATTATCCCAACAATCGCAACATCAATCGCAAATACAACAAACGGCCCAACAACAACAACAACAACAACAATAACAACAACAGCAACTACAACAATCATCCCAACAACAATAATAATCGCAACAACAACAACAATCAGAAGCAGCTATGCCAAAGGTGTGAAAAGTATCACTCGGGGTTCTGCACCAAATTTTGCAACAAGTGTAAAAGAAATGGTCATAGCGCGGCGAAGTGTGAAGTCTACGGACCAGGGGTTAATAGAACGAAAGGAACAAATGGTGTCGGAACGAGTAATGGCGGAGCAAGTAGTGTCGGAGCAAGTTATGCCAATGTAGTTTGTTATAAATGCGGAAAACCGGGCCACATTATTAGAAATTGCCCGAACCAGGAGAACACGAATGGACAAGGCCGCGGAAGAGTTTTCAATATTAATGCGGCAGAGGCACAGGAAGACCCGGAGCTTGTTACGGGTACGTTTCTTATTGACAATAAATCTGCTTACGTTTTATTTGATTCGGGTGCGGATAGAAGCTATATGAGTAGAGATTTTTGTGCTAAATTAAGTTGTCCATTGATACCTTTGGATAGTAAATTTTTACTCGAATTAGCAAATGGTAAATTAATTTCAGCAGATAATATATGTCGGAATCGAGAAATTAAACTGGTTAGCGAAACATTTAAGATTGATTTGATACCAGTAGAGTTAGGGAGTTTTGATGTGATAATCGGTATGGACTGGTTGAAAGAAGTGAAAGCAGAGATCGTTTGTTACAAAAATGCAATTCGCATTATACGAGAAAAAGGAAAACCCTTAATGGTGTACGGAGAAAAGGGCAACACGAAGCTACATCTTATTAGTAAATTGAAGGCACAAAAACTAATAAGAAAAGGTTGCTATGCTGTTCTAGCACACGTCGAGAAAGTACAAACTGAAGAAAAGAGCATCAATGATGTTCCTATTGCAAAAGAATTTCCCGATGTATTTCCGAAAGAATTACCGGGATTACCCCCACATCGATCCGTTGAATTTCAAATAGATCTTGTACCAGGAGCTGCACCAATAGCTCGTGCTCCTTACAGACTCGCACCCAGCGAGATGAAAGAACTGCAAATCCAATTACAAGAACTTTTAGAGCGTGGTTTCATTCGACCAAGCACATCACCGTGGGGAGCTCCTGTTTTGTTTGTCAAGAAGAAAGATGGTACATTCAGGTTGTGTATCGACTACCGAGAGTTGAACAAACTTACCATCAAGAACCGCTACCCACTACCGAGAATCGACGACTTATTTGATTAACTACAAGGCTCGTCTGTTTATTCAAAGATTGACTTACGTTCCGGGTATCATCAAATGCGGGTGAAAGAAGATGATATTCCAAAGACTGCTTTCAGAACACGTTACGGTCATTACGAGTTTATGGTCATGCCGTTTGGTTTAACTAATGCACCAGCTGTGTTCATGGACCTTATGAACCGAGTGTGTGGACCATACCTTGACAAGTTTGTCATTGTTTTCATTGATGACATACTTATTTACTCAAAGAATGACCAAGAACACGGTGAACATTTGAGAAAGGTGTTAGAAGTATTGAGGAAGGAAGAATTGTACGCTAAGTTTTCAAAGTGTGCATTTTGGTTGGAAGAAGTTCAATTCCTCGGTCACATAGTGAACAAAAAAGGTATTAAGGTGGATCCGGCAAAGATAGAAACTGTTGAAAAGTGGAAAACCCCGAAAACTCCAAAACACATACGCCAGTTTTTAGGACTAGCTGGTTACTACAGAAGGTTCATCCAAGATTTTTCCAGAATAGCAAAACCCTTGACTGCATTAACGCATAAAGGGAAGAAATTTGAATGGAATGATGAACAAGAGAAAGCGTTTCAGTTATTGAAGAAAAAGCTAACTACGGCACCTATATTGTCATTGCCTGAAGGGAATGATGATTTTGTGATTTATTGTGACGCATCAAAGCAAGGTCTCGGTTGTGTATTAATGCAACGAACGAAGGTGATTGCTTATGCGTCTAGACAATTGAAGATTCACGAACAAAATTATACGACGCATGATTTGGAATTAGGAGCGGTTGTTTTTGCATTAAAGACTTGGAGGCACTACTTATATGGGGTCAAAAGTATTATATATACCGACCACAAAAGTCTTCAACACATATTTAATCAGAAACAACTGAATATGAGGCAGCGTAGGTGGATTGAATTGTTGAATGATTACGACTTTGAGATTCGTTACCACCCGGGGAAGGCAAATGTGGTAGCCGATGCCTTGAGCAGGAAGGACAGAGAACGCATTCGAGTAAAATCTATGAATATAATGATTCATAATAACCTTACTACTCAAATAAAGGAGGCGCAACAAGGAGTTTTAAAAGAGGGAAATTTAAAGGATGAAATACCCAAAGGATCGGAGAAGCATCTTAATATTCAGGAAGACGGAACCCGGTATAGGGTTGAAAGGATTTGGGTACCAAAATTTGGAGATATGAGAGAAATGGTACTTAGAGAAGCTCATAAAACCAGATACTCAATACATCCTGTAACGGGGAAGATGTACAAGAATCTCAAGAAACATTTTTGGTGGCCGGGTATGAAAGCCGATGTTGCTAAATACGTAGGAGAATGTTTGACGTGTTCTAAGGTCAAAGCTGAGCATCAGAAACCATCAGGTCTACTTCAACAACCCGAAATCCCGGAATGGAAATGGGAAAACATTACCATGGATTTCATCACTAAATTGCCAAGGACTGCAAGTGGTTTTGATACTATTTGGGTAATAGTTGATCGTCTCACCAAATCAGCACACTTCCTGCCAATAAGAGAAGATGACAAGATGGAGAAGTTAGCACGACTGTATTTGAAGGAAGTCGTCTCCAGACATGGAATACCAATCTCTATTATCTCTGATAGGGATGGCAGATTTATTTCAAGATTCTGGCAGACATTACAGCAAGCATTAGGAACTCGTCTAGACATGAGTACTGCCTATCATCCACAAACTGATGGGCAGAGCGAAAGGACGATACAAATGCTTGAAGACATGCTACGAGCATGTGTTATTGATTTCGGAAACAGTTGGGATCGACATCTACCGTTAGCAGAATTTTCCTACAACAACAGCTACCATTCAAGCATTGAGATGGCGCCGTTTGAAGCACTTTATGGTAGAAAGTGCAGGTCTCCGATTTGTTGGAGTGAAGTGGGGGATAGACAGATTCCGGGTCCGGAGATTATACAAGAAACTACCGAGAAGATCATCCAAATTCAACAACGGTTGAAAACCGCCCAAAGTCGACAAAAGAGCTACGCTGACATTAAAAGAAAAGATATAGAATTTGAAATTGGAGAGATGTTCATGCTTAAAGTTGCACCTTGGAAAGGCGTTGTTCGATTTGGTAAACGAGGGAAATTAAATCCAAGGTATATTGGACCATTCAAGATTATTGATCGTGTCGGACCAGTAGCTTACCGACTTGAGTTACCTCAACAACTTGCGGCTGTACATAACACTTTCCACGTCTCGAATTTGAATAAATGTTTTGCTAAAGAAGATCTCACTATTCCGTTAGATGAAATCCAAATCAACGAAAAACTTCAATTCATCGAAGAACCCGTCGAAATAATGGATCGTGAGGTTAAAAGACTTAAGCAAAACAAGATACCAATTGTTAAGGTCCGATGGAATGCTCGTAGAGGACCCGAGTTCACCTGGGAGCGTGAAGATCAGATGAAGAAGAAATACCCGCATCTATTTCCAGAAGATTCGTCAACACCTTCAACAGCTTAAAATTTCGGGACGAAATTTATTTAACGGGTAGGTACTGTAGTGACCCGAACTTTTCCATGTTTATATATATTAATTAAGATTGATATTTACATGATTAAATGTTTCCAACATGTTAAGCAATCAAACTTGTTAAGACTTGATTAATTGAAATATGTTTCATATAGACAATTGACCACCCAAGTTGACCGGTGATTCACGAACGTTAAAACTTGTAAAAACTATACAATGACATATATATAGTTATATATAGTTAACATGTTTTTATTATAAGTATGTATCTCATTAGGTATTTTAACAATGAGTTATATACATAAAAATGAGACTATTAATTTAAGAAACTCGAAAACGATATATATAAATCGTTGTAACAACGTCTTACTAGGTACATATGAATCATATTAAGATATTGATACACTTGGTTAATTATGTTAAATGATAAGTAAATATATTATTAAGTGTATTAACAATGAAATACATATGTAAAAATAAGACTACTAACTTAATGATTTCGAAACGAGACATATATGTAACGATTATCGTTGTAACGACATTTAACTGTATATACATCATACTAAGATATATTATATATCATAATATCATGATAATATAATAATTTAACATCTCATTTGTTATAATAAACAATGGGTTAACAATATTCAACAAGATCGTTAACCTAAAGGTTTCAAAACAACATTTACATGTAACGACTAACGATGACTTAATGACTCAGTTAAAATGTATATACATGTAGTGTTTTAATATGTATTCATACACTTTTGAAAGACTTCAAGACACTTATCAAAATACTTCTACTTAACAAAAATGCTTACAAATACATCCTCGTTCAGTTTCATCAACAATTCTACTCGTATGCACCCGTATTCGTACTCGTACAATACACAGCTTTTAGATGTATGTACTATTGGTATATACACTCCAATGATCAGCTCTTAGCAGCACATGTGAGTCACCTAACACATGTGGGAACCATCATTTGGCAACTAGCATGAAATATCTCATAAAATTACAAAAATATGAGTAATCATTCATGACTTATTTACATGAAAACAAAATTACATATCCTTTATATCTAATCCATACACCAATGAACAAAAACACCTACAAACACTTTCATTCTTCAATTTTCTTCATCTAATTGATCTCTCTCAAGTTCTATCTTCAAGTTCTAAGTGTTCTTCAAATATTTTACAAGTTCTAGTTACATAAAATCAAGAATACTTTCAAGTTTGCTAGCTCACTTCCAATCTTGTAAGGTGATCATCCAACCTCAAGAAATCTTTGTTTCTTACAGTAGGTTATCATTCTAATACAAGGTAATAATCATATTCAAACTTTGGTTCAATTTCTATAACTATAACAATCTTATTTCAAGTGATGATCTTACTTGAACTTGTTTTCGTGTCATGATTCTGCTTCAAGAACTTTGAGCCATCCAAGGATCCGTTGAAGCTAGATCCATTTTTCTCTTTTCCAGTAGGTTTATCCAAGGAACTTAAGGTAGTAATGATGTTCATAACATCATTCGATTCATACATATAAAGCTATCTTATTCGAAGGTTTAAACTTGTAATCACTAGAACATAGTTTAGTTAATTCTAAACTTGTTCGCAAACAAAAGTTAATCCTTCTAACTTGACTTTTAAAATCAACTAAACACATGTTCTATATCTATATGATATGCTAACTTAATGATTTAAAACCTGGAAACACGAAAAACACCGTAAAACCGGATTTACGCCGTCGTAGTAACACCGCGGGCTGTTTTGGGTTAGTTAATTAAAAACTAAGATAAACTTTGATTTAAAAGTTGTTATTCTGAGAAAATGATTTTTATTATGAACATGAAACTATATCCAAAAATTATGGTTAAACTCAAAGTGGAAGTATGTTTTCTAAAATGGTCATCTAGACGTCGTTCTTTCGACTAAAATGACTACCTTTACAAAAACGACTTGTAACTTAATTTTCTGACTATAAACCTATACTTTTTCTATTTAGATTCATAAAATAGAGTTCAATATGAAACCATAGCAATTTGATTGGATAATTTTTCTCATTTTAGCTACGTGAAAATTGGTACAAATCTATTCCAACCATAACTTAATCAACTTGTATTGTATATTATGTAATCTTGAGATACCATAGACACGTATACAATGTTTCGACCTATCATGTCGACACATCTATATATATTTCGGAACAACCATAGACACTCTATATGTGAATGTTGGAGTTAGCTATACAGGGTTGAGGTTGATTCCAAAATATATATAGTTTGAGTTGTGATCAATACTGAGATACGTATACACTGGGTCGTGGATTGATTCAAGATAATATTTATCGATTTATTTCTGTACATCTAATTGTGGACAACTAGTTGTAGGTTACTAATGAGGACAACTGACTTAATAAACTTAAAACATCAAAATATATTAAAAGTGTTGTAAATATATTTTGAACATACTTTGATATATATGTATATATTGTTATAGGTTCGTGAATCAACCAGTGGCCAAGTCTTACTTCCCGACGAAGTAAAAATCTGTGAAAGTGAGTTATAGTCCCACTTTTAAAATCTAATATTTTTGGGATGAGAATACATGCAGGTTTTATAAATGATTTACAAAATAGACACAAGTACGTGAAACTACATTCTATGGTTGAATTATCAAAATCGAATATGCCCCTTTTTATTAAGTCTGGTAATCTAAGAATTAGGGAACAGACACCCTAATTGACGCGAATCCTAAAGATAGATCTATCGGGCCCAACAAGCCCCATCCAAAGTACCGGATCCTTTAGTACTTCGAAATTTATATCATATCCGAAGGGTGTCCAGGAATGATGGGGATATTCTTATATATGCATCTTGTTAATGTCGGTTACCAGGTGTTCACCATATGAATGACTTTTATCTCTATGTATGGGATGTGTATTGAAATATGAAATCTTGTGGTCTATTATTATGATTTGATATATATAGGTAAAACCTATAACTCACCAACATTTTTGTTGACGTTTTAAGCATGTTTATTCTCAGGTGATTATTAAGAGCTTCCGCTGTCGCATACTTAAATAAGGACGAGATTTGGAGTCCATGTTTGTATGATATTGTGTAAAAACTGCATTCAAGAAACTTATTTTGTTGTAACATATTTGTATTGTAAACCATTATGTAATGGTCGTGTGTAAACAGGATATTTTAGATTATCATTATTTGATAATCTACGTAAAGTTTTATTTTAAAACCTTTATTGATGAAATAAAGGTTATGGTTTGTTTTAAAATGAATGCAGTCTTTGAAAAACGTCTCATATAGAGGTCAAAACCTCGCAACGAAATAAATTAATATGGAACGTTTTTAATCAATAAGAACGGGACATTTCAAGATGTACAGAAATAAATCGATAAATATTATCTTGAATCAATCCACGACCCAGTGTATACGTATCTCAGTATTGATCACAACTCAAACTATATATATTTTGGAATCAACCTCAACCCTGTATAGCTAACTCCAACATTCACATATAGAGTGTCTATGGTTGTTCCGAAATATATATAGATGTGTCGACATGATAGGTCGAAACATTGTATACGTGTCTATAGTATCTCAAGATTACATAATATACAATACAAGCTGATTAAGTTATGGTTGGAATAGATTTGTTACCAATTTTCACGTAGCTAAAATGAGAAAAATTATTCAATCTTGTTTTACCCATAACTTCTTCATTTTAAATCTGTTTTGAGTGAATAAAATT
The DNA here is from genome assembly GCF_046630445.1 of Rutidosis leptorrhynchoides. NCBI lineage: Eukaryota > Viridiplantae > Streptophyta > Magnoliopsida > Asterales > Asteraceae > Rutidosis > Rutidosis leptorrhynchoides. The sequence goes on from NC_092333.1 coordinate 162,408,364, forward strand.
GCTATGGTTTCATATTGAACTCTATTTTATGAATCTAAACAGAAAAAGTACAGGTTTATAGTCGGAAAAATAAGTTACAAGTCATTTTTGTAAAGGTAGTCATTTTAGTTGAAAGAACGACATCTAGATGACCATTTTAGAAAACATACTTCCACTTTGAGTTTACCCATAATTTTTGGATATAGTTTCATGTTCATAATAAAAATCATTTTCCCAGAATAACAACTTTTAAATCAAAGTTTATCATAGTTTTTAATTAACTAACCCAAAACAGCCCGCGGTGTTACTACGACGGCGTAAATCCGATTTTACGGTGTTTTTCGTGTTTCCAGGTTTTAAATCATTAAGTTAGCATATTATATAGATATATAACATGTGTTTAGTTGATTTTAAAAGTCAAGTTAGAAGGATTAACTTTTATTTGCGAACAAGTTTATAATTAACTAAACTATGTTATAGTGATTACAAGTTTAAACCTTCGAATAAGATAGCTTTATATGTATGAATCGAATGATGTTATGAACATCATTACTACCTCAAGTTCCTTGGATAAACCTACTGGAAATGAGAAAAATAGATCTAGCTTCAAAGGATCCTTGGATGGCTTGAAAGTTCTTGAAGCAGAATCATGACACGAAAATAATTTCAAGTAAGATTTCCACTCGAAATAAGATTGTTATAGTTATAGAAATTGAATTAAAGTTTGAATATGATTATTACCTTGTATTAGAAAGATAACCTACTTTAAGTAACAAAGGTTTCTTGATCTTGGATGATTACTTGGAATGGATTTAGAAAACTTGGAAGTAAACTTGCAATCTTGGAAGTATTCTTGATTTTATGAAACTAGAACTTTTGGAATGTATGAAGAACACTTAGAACTTGAAGATAGAACTTGAGAGAGATCAATTAGATGAAGAAAATTGAAGAATTAAAGTGTTTGTAGGTGTTTTTGGTCGTTGGTGTATGGATTAGATATAAAGGATATGTAATTTTGTTTTCATGTAAATAAGTCATGAATGATTACTCATATTTTTGTAATTTTATGAGATATTTCATGCTAGTTTCCAATTTATGGTTCCCACATATGTTAGGTGACTCACATGGGCTGCTAAGAGCTGATCATTGGAGTGTATATACCAATAGTACATACATCTAAAAGCTGTGTATTGTACGAGTACGAATACGGGTGCATACGAGTAGAATTGTTGATGAAACTGAACGAGGATGTAATTGTAAGCATTTTTGTTAAGTAGAAGTATTTTGATAAGTGTATTGAAGTCTTTCAAAAGTGTATAAATACATATTAAAACACTACATGTATATACATTTTAACTGAGTCGTTAAGTCATCGTTAGTCGTTACATGTAAGTGTTGTTTTGAAACCTTTAGGTTAACGATCTTGTTAAATGTTGTTAACCCAATGTTTATAATATCAAATGAGATTTTAAATTATTATATTATCATGATATTATCATGTATGAATATCTCTTAATATGATATATATACATTAAATGTCTTTACAACGATAATCGTTACATATATGTCTCGTTTAAAAATCATTAAGTTAGTAGTCTTGTTTTTTACATATGTAGTTCATTGTTAATATACTTAATGATATGTTTACTTATCATAGTATCATGTTAACTATATATATATCCATATATATGTCATCATATAGTTTTTACAAGTTTTAACGTTCGTGAATCACCGGTCAACTTGGGTGGTCAATTGTCTATATGAAATATATTTCAATTAATCAAGTCTTAACAAGTTTGATTGCTTAACATGTTGGAAACATTTAATCATGTAAATATCAATCTCAATTAATATATATAAACATGGAAAAGTTCGGGTCACTACAGTACCTACCCGTTAAATAAATTTCGTCCCGAAATTTTAAGCTGTTGAAGGTGTTGACGAATCTTCTGGAAATAGATGCGGGTATTTCTTCTTCATCTGATCTTCACGCTCCCAGGTGAACTCGGGTCCTCTACGAGCATTCCATCGAACCTTAACAATTGGTATCTTGTTTTGCTTAAGTCTTTTAACCTCACGATCCATTATTTCGACGGGTTCTTCGATAAATTGAAGTTTTTCATTGATTTGGATTTCATCTAACGGAATAGTGAGATCTTCTTTAGCAAAACATTTCTTCAAATTCGAGACGTGGAAAGTGTTATGTACAGCTGCGATTTGTTGAGGTAGCTCCAGTTGGTAAGCTACTGGTCCGACACGATCTATAATCTTGAATGGTCCAATGTACCTTGGATTTAGTTTCCCCCGTTTACCAAATCGAACAACGCCTTTCCAAGGTGAAACCTTAAGCATGACCATTTCTCCAATTTCAAACTCTATACCTTTTCTTTTACTGTCCGCGTAGCTCTTTTGTCGACTCTGGGCGGTTTTCAATCTTTGTTGAATTTGGATGATTTTCTCGGTAGTTTCTTGTATTATCTCCGGACTCGTAATCTGTCTATCCCCCACTTCACTCCAACAAATCGGAGACCTGCACTTTCTACTATAAAGTTCTTCAAACGGCGCCATCTCAATGCTTGAATGGTAGCTGTTGTTGTAGGAAAATTCTGCTAACGGTAGATGTCGATCCCAACTGTTTCCAAAATCAATAACACATGCTCGTAGCATGTCTTCAAGCGTTTGTATCGTCCTTTCGCTCTGCCCATCAGTTTGTGGATGATAGGCAGTACTCATGTCTAGACGAGTTCCTAATGCTTGCTGTAATGTCTGCCAGAATCTTGAAATAAATCTGCCATCCCTATCAGAGACAATAGAGATTGGTATTCCTATCTTGTAATGTCTGGAGACGACTTCCTTCAAATACATTCGTGCTAACTTCTCCATCTTGTCATCTTCTCTTATTGGCAGGAAGTGTGCTGATTTGGTGAGACGATCAACTATTACCCAAATAGTATCAAAACCACTTGCAGTCCTTGGCAATTTAGTGATGAAATCCATGGTAATGTTTTCCCATTTCCATTCCGGGATTTCGGGTTGTTGAAGTAGACCTGATGGTTTCTGATGCTCAGCTTTGACCTTAGAACACGTCAAACATTCTCCTACGTATTTAGCAACATCGGCTTTCATACCCGGCCACCAAAAATGTTTCTTGAGATCCTTGTACATCTTTCCCGTTCCAGGATGTATTGAGTATCTAGTTTTATGAGCTTCTCTAAGTAGCATTTCTCTCATATCTCCAAATTTTGGTACCCAAATCCTTTCAGCCCTATACCGGGTTCCGTCTTCCCGAATATTAAGATGCTTCTCCGATCCTTTGGGTATTTCATCCTTTAAATTTCCCTCTTTTAAAACTCCTTGTTGCGCCTCCTTTATTTGAGTAGTAAGGTTATTATGAATCATTATATTCATAGATTTTACTTGAATGGGTTCTCTGTCCTTCCTGCTCAAGGCATCGGCTACCACATTTGCCTTCCCCGGGTGGTAACAAATCTCAAAGTCGTAATAATTCAACAATTCAATCCACCTACGCTGCCTCATATTCAGTTGTTTCTGATTAAATATATGTTGAAGACTTTTGTGGTCGGTATATATAATACTTTTGACCCCATATAAGTAGTGCCTCTAAGTCTTTAATGCAAAAACAACCGCGCCTAATTCCAAATCATGCGTCGTATAATTTTGTTCGTGAATCTTCAATTGTCTAGACGCATAAGCAATCACCTTCGTTCGTTGCATTAATACAAAACCGAGACCTTGCTTTGATGCGTCACAATAAATCACAAAATCATCATTCCCTTCAGGAAATGACAATATAGGTGCCGTAGTTAGCTTTTTCTTCAATAACTGAAACGCTTTCTCTTGTTCATCATTCCATTCAAATTTCTTCCCTTTATGCGTTAATGCAGTCAAGGGTTTTGCTATTCTGGAAAAGTCTTGGATGAACCTTCTGTAGTAACCAGGTAGTCCTAAAAACTGGCGTATGTGTTTCGGAGTTTTCGGGGTTTCCCACTTTTCAACAGTTTCTATCTTTGCCGGATCCACCTTAATACCTTCTTTGTTCACTATGTGACCGAGGAATTGAACTTCTTCCAACCAAAATGCACACTTTGAAAACTTAGCGTACAATTCTTCCTTTCTCAATACTTCTAACACCTTTCTCAAATGTTCACCGTGTTCTTGGTCATTCTTTGAGTAAATAAGTATGTCATCAATGAAAACAATGACAAACTTGTCAAGGTATGGTCCACACACTCGGTTCATAAGGTCCATGAACATAGCTGGTGCATTAGTTAAACCAAACGGCATGACCATAAACTCGTAATGACCGTAACGTGTTCTGAAAGCAGTCTTTAGAATATCATCTTCTTTCACCCGCATTTGATGATACCCGGAACGTAAGTCAATCTTTGAATAAACAGACGAGCCTTGTAGTTGATCAAATAAGTCGTCGATTCTCGGTAGTGAGTAGCGGTTCTTGATGGTAAGTTTGTTCAACTCTCGGTAGTCGATACACAACCTGAATGTACCATCTTTCTTCTTGACAAACAAAATAGGAGCTCCCCACGGTGATGTGCTTGGTCGAATGAAACCACGCTCTAAAAGTTCTTGTAATTGGCTTTGCAGTTCTTTCATCTCGCTGGGTGCTTGTCTGTAAGGAGCACGAGCTATTGGTGCAGCTCCTGGTACAAGATCTATTTGAAATTCAACGGATCGATGTGGGGGTAATCCCGGTAATTCTTTCGGAAATACATCGGGAAATTCTTTTGCAATGGGAACATCATTGATGCTCTTTTCTTCAGTTTGTACTTTCTCGACGTGTGCTAGAACAGCATAGCAACCTTTTCTTATTAGTTTTTGTGCCTTCAAATTACTAATAAGATGTAGCTTCGTGTTGCCCTTTTCTCCGTACACCATTAAGGATTTTCCTTTTTCTCGTATAATGCGAATTGCATTTTTGTAACAAACGATCTCTGCTTTCACTTCTTTCAACCAGTCCATACCGATTATCACATCAAAACTCCCTAACTCTACTGGTATCAAATCAATCTTAAATGTTTCGCTAACCAGTTTAATTTCTCGATTCCGACATATATTATCTGCTGAAATTAATTTACCATTTGCTAATTCGAGTAAAAATTTACTATCCAAAGGCGTCAATGGACAACTTAATTTAGCACAAAAATCTCTACTCATATAGCTTCTATCTGCACCCGAATCAAATAAAACGTAAGCAGATTTATTGTCAATAAGAAACGTACCCATAACAAGCTCCGGGTCTTCCTGTGCCTCTGCCGCATTAATATTGAAAACTCTTCCGCGGCCTTGTCCATTCGTGTTCTCCTGGTTCGGGCAATTTCTAATAATGTGGCCCGGTTTTCCACATTTATAACAAACTACATTGGCATAACTTGCTCCGACACTACTTTCTCCGCCATTACTCGTTCCGACACCATTTGTTCCTTTCGTTCTATTAACCCCTGGTCCGTAGACCTCACACTTCGCCGCGCTATGACCATTTATTTTACACTTGTTGCAAAATTTGGTACAGAACCCCGAGTGATACTTTTCACACCTTTGGCATAGCTGCTTCTGATTGTTGTTGTTGTTGCGATTATTATTGTTGTTGGGATGATTGTTGTAGTTGCTGTTGTTGTTGTTGTTGTTGTTGTTGTTGTTGTTGTTGTTGTTGTTGTTGTTGTTGTTGTTGTTGGGCCGTTTGTTGTAGTTGCGATTGATGTTGCGATTGTTGGGATAATTGTTGCGATTATTATTGTAATTGCTGTTGTTGTTGTATTGGTGATTCTTATCACCGTTTTCCTCCCACTTTCTTTTGACTTGCTTCACATTGGCCTCTTCAGCCGTCTGTTCTTTAATTCTTTCCTCAATCTGGTTCACTAGTTTGTGAGGCATTCTATATGCCTATTGTATGGAGGCGGGCTCGTGTGAACTTATATCTTCTTGGATTCTTTCCGGTAATCCTTTCACAAACGCGTCGATCTTCTCTTCCCTATCTTCGAATGCTCCCGGACACAATAGGCACAATTCTGTGAATCGTCTTTCATACATGGTAATATCAAATCCTTGGGTTCGTAACCCTCTAAGTTCTGTCTTGAGCTTATTGACCTCGGTTCCGGGATGATACTTCTCGTTCATCAAGTGCTTGAATGCTGACCACGGTAGTGCGTACGCATCGTCTTGTCCCACTTGCTCTAGATAGGTATTCCACCATGTTAATGAAGAACCTGTGAAGGTATACGTAGCGTACTTCACTTTATCCTCTTCAGTACACTTACTTATGTCAAACACCGATTCGACCTTCTCGGTCCACCGTTCCAATCCGATCGGTCCTTCGGTTCCATCAAATTCCAAAGGTTTACAGGCAGTGAATTCTTTGTAGGTGCATCCTACACGATTTCCTATACTGCTAGATCCAAGGTTATTGTTGGTATGTAGCGCAGCCTGTACAGCGGCTATGTTTGAAGCTAGAAAAGTACGGAATTCCTCTTCATTCATATTCACGGTGTGTCGAGTAGTCGGTGCCATTTCCTTCAAAATAGTCAAATGGAACAAGTTAATCATACAGAATATTAAGAGTAGTTAATAGTATTTCGTAGCATAATATGAACTCATTTATAAAAGCTTTTTCTTCATATTAGCGTTTTATAAGTTTAAATTCGGGTAGTACCTACCCGTTAAGTTCATACTTAGTTGCTAATATACAATTCAACTACTACAATTCTATATGAAAAACTGATTATAATAATATTTCGCGTTCAAACTTTTACACAATATTTTACAAACTTACAATACCGCTTATTTTACATAGAGCATGAAATATAGCACACAATAAATTTGATACAAGATGGTTGTGAAGATAATTCAAGCTAGTACACAAGTCGTTCAGCAAGGGCAATAAAGACACGTAATTCATACGTCCAGAAACAAGTCATGCATTCTGGTTTTACTAGGATTACTTCCCATCCTTGGTCTTGTGGAACATAACCGTTATGGCCATTGATAAGACAACGTGTTGTAACGTCGTCAAAGGGACGAGGGTTACATAATGTCCAACAGTCCCATAACAATCTAAAAACCTCATTTCTTACCCCAATTACCGACTCCGTCACTTGTGGGAACGTTTTGTTTAATAGTTGTAGCCCGATGTTCTTGTTCTCACTTTGGTGAGAAGCGAACATTACTAATCCGTAAGCATAACATGCTTCTTTATGTTGCATGTTAGCCGCTTTTTCTAAATCACGAAGTCCAATATTCGGATATATTGAGTCAAAATAATCTCTTAACCCATTGCGTAAAATAGCATTTGGGTTCCCCGCAATATATGCATCAAAGTAAACACATCGTAACTTATGGATTTCCCAATGTGATATCCCCCATCTTTCGAACAAAAGCCTTTTATAAACCAAGGCATTCTTGGAACGTTCTTCGAATGTCTTACAAACTGATCTCGCCTTAAATAGTTGTGCCGAAGAATTCTGACCGACTCTAGACAAGATTTCATCAATCATGTCTCCGGGTAGGTCTCTTAAAATATTAGGTTGTCTATCCATTTTGTGTTTTTATACTGTAAAATAGACAAGAGTTAGATTCATAAAAAAAATACTTATTAATACAAGCAATTTTTACATATATCATAAAGCATAAGCACACTATATTACATATATTACACCACACGAATACAACTATCTTATTCCGACTCGCTTGTTTTTTCTTCTTCGGTTTTGGTTCGTTTTGCCAAGTTTCTAGGGATATATGATGTTCCCCTAATACGAGCCGTCGTTTTCCACATTGGTTTAGAAAAACCTGGTGGTTTAGAGGTTCCCGGGTCATTGTTACAACTTAAGGACTTCGGGGGTTGACGATACATATAAAGTTCATCGGGGTTGGAATTAGATTTCTCTATTTTTATGCCCTTTCCCTTATTATTTTCTTTTTCCTTTTTAAATTCAGTTGGGGTAATTTCTATAACATCATCGGAATTCTCGTCGGAATCCGATTCATTGGAGAATTGGTAATCCTCCCAATATTTTGCTTCCTTGGCGGAAACACCATTGACCATAATTAACCTTGGTCGGTTGGTTGAGGATTTTCTTTTACTTAACCGTTTTATTATTTCCCCCACCGGTTCTATTTCTTCATCTGGTTCCGATTCTTCTTCCGGTTCCGATTCTTCTTCCGGTTCCGACTCTTCTTCCGGTTATTCTTCGGGAACTTGTGAATCAGTCCACGAATCATTCCAATTTACATTTGACTCTTCATTATTATTAGGTGAGTCAATGGGACTTGTTCTAGAGGTAGACATCTATCACATAATATCAAACGCGTTAAGAGATTAATATATCACATAATATTCACATGTTAAAAATATATAGTTTCCAACAAAATTTGTTAAGCAATCATTTTTCAAGTAAACACGGTCGAAGTCCAGACTCACTAATGCATCCTAACAAACTAGATAAGACATACTAATGCAAAATTCTGGTTCTCTAAGACCAACGCTCGGATACCAACTGAAATGTCCCGTTCTTATTGATTAAAAACGTTCCATATTAATTGATTTCATTGCGAGGTTTTGACCTCTATATGAGATGTTTTTCAAAGACTGCATTCATTTTTAAAACAAACCATAACCTTTATTTCATAAATAAAGGTTTAGAAAGCTTTACTTAGATTATCAAATAATGATAATCTAAAATATCATGTTTACACACGACCATTACATAATGGTTTACAATACAAATATGTTACATCAAAATCAGTTTCTTGAATGCAGTTTTTACATAATATCATACAAACATGGACTCCAAATCTTGTCCTTATTTTAGTATGCAACAGCGGAAGCTCTTAATAATCACCTGAGAATAAACATGCTTAAAACGTCAACAAAAATGTTGGTGAGTTATAGGTTTAACCTATATATATCAAATCATAATAATAGACCACAAGATTTCATATTTCAATACACATCCCATACATAGAGATAAAAATCATTCATATGGTGAACACCTGGTAACCAACATTAACAAGATGCATATATAAGAATATCCCCATCATTCCGGGACACCCTTCGGATATGATATAAATTTCGAAGTACTAAAGCATCTGGTACTTTGGATGGGGTTTGTTAGGCCCAATAGATCTATCTTTAGGATTCGCGTCAATTAGAGTGTATGTTCCCTAATTCTTAGATTACCAGACTTAATAAAAAGGGGCATATTCGATTTCGATAATTCAACCATAGAATGTAGTTTCACGTACTTGTGTCTATTTTGTAAATCATTTATAAAACCTGCATGTATTCTCATCCCAAAAATATTAGATTTTAAAAGTGGGACTATAACTCACTTTCACAGATTTTTACTTCGTCGGGAAGTAAGACTTGGCTACTGGTTGATTCACGAACCTATAACAATATATACATATATAACAAAGTATGTTCAAAATATATTTATAATACTTTTAATATATTTTGATGTTTTAAGTTTATTAAGTCAGCTGTCCTCGTTAGTAACCTACAACTAGTTGTCCACAGTTAGATGTACAGAAATAAATCGATAAATATTATCTTGAATCAATCCACGACCCAATGTATACGTATCTCAGTATTGATCACAACTCAAACTATATATATTTTGGAATCAACCTCAACCCTGTATAGCTAACTCCAACATTCACATATAGAGTGTCTATGGTTGTTCCGAAATATATATAGATGTGTCGACATGATAGGTCAAAACATTGTATACGTGTCTATGGTATCTCAAGATTACATAATATACAATACAAGTTGATTAAGTTATGGTTGGAATAGATTTGTTACCAATTTTCACGTAGCTAAAATGAGAAAAATTTTCCAATCTTGTTTTACCCATAACTTCTTCATTTTAAATCCGTTTTGAGTGAATCAAATTGCTATGGTTTCATATTGAACTCTATTTTATGAATCAAAACAGAAAAAGTATAGGTTTATAGTCGAAAAAATAAGTTACAAGTCATTTTTGTAAAGGTAGTCATTTCAGTCGAAAGAACGACGTCTAGATGACCATTTTAGAAAACATACTTCCACTTTGAGTTTAACCATAATTTTTGGATATAGTTTCATGTTCATAATAAAAATCATTTTCCCAGAATAACAACTTTTAAATCAAAGTTTATCATAGTTTTTAATTAACTAACCCAAAACAGCCCGCGGTGTTACTACGACGGCGTAAATCCAATTTTACGGTGTTTTTCGTGTTTCCAGGTTTTAAATCATTAAGTTAGCATATCATATAGATATAGAACATGTGTTTAGTTGATTTTAAAAGTCAATTTAGAAGGATTAACTTTTATTTGCGAACAAGTTTAGAATTAACTAAACTATGTTCTAATGATTACAAGTTTAAACCTTCGAATAAGATAGCTTTATATGTATGAATCGAATGATGTTATGAACATCATTACTACCTCAAGTTCCTTGGATAAACCTACTGGAAATGAGAAAAATAGATCTAGCTTCAAAGGATCCTTGGATGGCTTGAAAGTTCTTGAAGCAGAATCATGACACGAAAATAATTTCAAGTAAGATTTCCACTCGAAATAAGATTGTTATAGTTATAGAAATTGAATTAAAGTTTGAATATGATTATTACCTTGTATTAGAAAGATAACCTACTATAAGTAACAAAGGTTTCTTGATCTTGGATGATTACTTGGAATGGATTTAGAAAACTTGGAAGTAAACTTGCAATCTTGGAAGTATTCTTGATTTTATGAAACTAGAACTTTTGGAATTTATGAAGAACACTTAGAACTTGAAGATAGAACTTGAGAGAGATCAATTAGATGAAGAAAATTGAAGAATGAAAGTGTTTGTAGGTGTTTTTGGTCGTTGGTGTATGGATTAGATATAAAGGATATGTAATTTTGTTTTCATGTAAATAAGTCATGAATGATTACTCATATTTTTGTAATTTTATGAGATATTTCATGCTACTTGCCAAATGATGGTTCCCACATATGTTAGGTGACTCACATGGGCTGATAAGAGCTGATCATTGGAGTGTATATACCAATAGTACATACATCTAAAAGCTGTGTATTGTACGAGTACGAATACGGGTGCATACGAGTAGAATTGTTGATGAAACTGAAAGAGGATGTAATTGTAAGCATTTTTGTTAAGTAGAAGTATTTTGATAAGTGTATTGAAGTCTTTCAAAAGTGTATAAATACATATTAAAACACTACATGTATATACATTTTAACTGAGTCGTTAAGTCATCGTTAGTCGTTACATGTAAGTGTTGTTTTGAAACCTTTAGGTTAACGATCTTGTTAAATATTGTTAACCCAATGTTTATAATATCAAATGAGATTTTAAATTATTATATTATCATGATATTATCATGTATGAATATCTCTTAATATGATATATATACATTAAATGTCTTTACAACGATAATCGTTACATATATGTCTCGTTTAAAAATCATTTAGTAGTCTTGTTTTTTACATATGTAGTTCATTGTTAATATACTTAATGATATGTTTACTTATCATAGTATCATGTTAACTATATATATATATCCATATATATGTCATCATATAGTTTTTACAAGTTTTAACGTTCGTGAATCACCGGTCAACTTGGGTGGTCAATTGTCTATATGAAACATATTTCAATTAATCAAGTCTTAACAAGTTTGATTGCTTAACATGTTGGAAACATTTAATCATGTAAATATCAATCTCAATTAATATATATAAACATGGAAAAGTTCGGGTCACTACAGTCTTAACATAAGCATAATTACCTTTTCCTAGCCCAATACTGATATCTTGGTCAACATTTCCCTGATCTGCATACTCCAAATATCCTTCCACTTATTTACTTTTCTGCATTTAGGACTTTTAGCTAAAAAACAACTACTATCTTTTATCCAGATAATTTAACTAAAAGACAATTATCCGCTTGATTCTCAATTCGTTAATCAGCAAAAATACGACACTAGGTTAAATTACACCTTCTACACCTTAGAAAGTAAAAGTAAATTTAGGCCCCGCACAATATAAATAAACAAAACCACCGTGTGCTACCTTGGTCAACTGAATCAGATGTCATGCGGCCTAACGACACCGCACGAATAAAATCGTCCGTTTTGGCCATATCATAGTAGTAACGAGTTTTCTGGCGCCGCTGCTGGGGATCGAATATTTTGATCGAGAAAGATTTTTAACAGACAAAAGTGTTATTTGGTGGTGTCTAAGAAAGACAATTATACACGGACTTGGTTGTTAGAGTTTTCGAACAGTCTCCAATTATATTGGAACAAAAAGGATCCTGCCTCTCCATAGTTGGCTTGGCCACCTCGATACAAGTAATCTGTAAGAAATCCTATCAGTAAAGATATCTGATCTGGTTAGCGACCGAATTTCAAGAATAATTGTTTTTATTAAATTGTCAATCCTTTTAGTAAATTAATATTTTCTAAAAGTTACTTTTAAGTCTTTTTTAACAGAAAATCTAAAAATGGAACAACAAGACACCCTTGCTTCGATGCATAAGTCATGCTTAGAGGAAAGAGGAGGACCAATCATTTTAGGAACCGAAGGAATTCCTGAAATCAGTTCACACATGATTAAACTAGTCAGTATGATCTGTAAATTTCAAGGACTATCGACTGACGATCCAAACTTTTATTTAAACAAATTTACCAGTCTGGTTAACTCTTTTAAGAAAGAAGAAAACGAGAAAAAAATTTTAAAACTTCATCTTTTTCAATATTCACTTTCTGCACATGCTTTAGCATGGTTTGAGGAACTTAACCTGAATTCAATCCATTCATGGGAGGATTTAGCCACTAAATTTCTAAACAAATTTTAACCACCCTCCCTGCAAACCTGTTTAAGAAATGACATCACAAACTTTTCTCAAAAAGAAAATGAGTCATTGTGTCTAGCATGGAATAGAATAAAGATGATGCTTAACAGATGTCTGAATCATTCGTTAAGTCAGGCAGACATAATCTGTACGCTTTACAATGGTTTAACCAAGGATGATGAGTCTCTCCTAGACAATTTCATGTCCTGAACAGCAGACGAAGCATGGAATCTCTTGGACTCAAAAGCTGCCTCGCGAGGCAATTTCATGTCCCAAACAGCAGACGAAGCATGAAATCTCTTGGACACAAAAGTTGCACAGCAGGAAGATTGGAACAATGAAACTGCTGAGAAGGATGACGTTTTCGCTCATATGGTAAAAATGCTGGAAACCAGGTTTCAAGATCTCACACACACTCTTCAAAATTTACAAGTTCCTAGAAACTCCGATGCTACTATAACCAATCTAAGGTATCCTTACCCTAGATGGACACACAAACATCAAAATAGCTCGGATCATAATATAATCTTCCCGTTGCGCAAACCTACTCTCCACTCTAAGGAAATTTTAGTTGAATTAATGAAAAAGCAATACGCGATAAACCTTCAAGTCATAGAATGTCAAAATAAGTTCGACACTTTTTTAAATACTTTTGAAGAATTAATCACCAATTTTCAGCTTACGCTTAAACGATTAACCATTAAAGTTGATATAGAGTGCAGTGAGTTTGATGCCCTAGTAATTACTAGAGGAAGGAAAGAAATAACTGTCAATATACCCATACAAGTTTTTTCCGATAAGGAACCTGTGCCAATTGACCCAGTTGTCAATCCACCGGAACCTATCTCTCCTAAGGCCCTGAAAATTATTCCACGCGCCCGCATACCTTTCCCAGGTAGGCTTAGGAAGGAAAAACAAGAAGCGCAATTCGCTAAGTATTGGGATATTATTAAGAATTTGCATTTGAATGTACGACTTGTAGATGCTTTAGTAGAAATGCCAAACTGCGCTAAATTTTTCAAAGAACTGCTTTCAAACAAAGAGAGATTAAGAGAGATAGTTAGCTTGCCCCTAAGTGAAGAATGCTCGTTAGTGTTACAACATAGAACTCCCCCTAAGTTAGGAAATACAAGAAGATGTACGGTACCTTGCTACCTGCACACTTAGGAGCCAGTGTAAACCTAATGCCCTATTCGCTATTCAAAAAGCTAGGATTAAATGACTTAAGGCCTGCCAGAATGACTATCCAACTCACGGACAGACCAGTTAAGATTCCTCGAGAAATAGCTGAAGATGTCCTAGTTAGAGTGGATAAGTTCGCGTTTCCCGCTGATTTCGTCAATATAGATATTGAGGAAGACACAAAGGTCTAACTCATTCTTGGCAGACCATTCCTGAATACTGCCAAGGCCGTAATTGATGTGCACGAGAAATCATTGAAATTAAGGGTTAGAAGAGAAGAAATCACATTCAATGTTGATCGTCTCATGAACCATCCTAAAGAAGAAGATGTGAATCTCTCTGATTCTTTTCAAGAACTCGTCAACGAATACCTAGAAGAAACCATGGCTATATTTAGTCAAGATCAAATTTCTAAGGATCTATTTTTTACACCTCCTGAAGGAAATCTCGACAACCATTCAGCCATAAACATTAGTCAACACAAAACTCCCCTCTCTAAAAGTAATCTTCTTGGCAAGACTATTCAAATAGCACCGCTAGGACAAGGTATTTCTTTACCTCTATTAAGGAGAAGACCGAATGAAGAAACAGATTTCATTCTGGTATATCAGGAACCCCAGTCAAAGGAGGACTGTGAGGAGTTTCCCGAACCTACCTTCGAAACTAAAGAAGACGTTTCTGAAGAGGAAGCATTAAGAAGGACAATTTCCAGAAATGAAGAACAAGTAGCATCAGTGACCGCTACTGAAGAATCAGAATTCCAGGAGAGGTATGACTCGTTAGACCGAAAGGAGATAGCTAGGATGAAGCCATCTATCGAGGAACCTCCGGAATTGGAGTTAAAGAAGTTACCCGACAATCTAGAGTACGCATTCTTAGAAGGAGAATCACAACTCCATGTAATCATCTCAAAAGACCTCACGCCACAAGAGAAGGCAAAATTAGTTCAAGTTTTGATATCACATAAGAAGGTAATTACTTGGAAGATCTCTGACATAAAAGGGATCAGCCCCAACTATTGCACCCACAAGATCTTCATGGAAGACAATTTCAAACCTTCAGTTCAGAGGCAAAGAAGGGTCAACCCTATGATTCAAGAAGTCGTCAAGAAAGAAGTAATTAAACTTCTGGACGCCGGTCTGATCTATGACATCTCTGATTTGCCATGGGTTAGTCCTGTTCAAGTGGTACCCAAAAAGGGAGGGACAACCGTAATTCAAAATGAGAATAATGAGCTTATTCCAACTCGGGAGGGACCATTTTCCATTACCATTCATCGATCAAATGTTGAAACATCTATCAGGAAATGAATACTGCTGTTTTCTTGACGGTTTTTCCGGCTACTTTCAAATTCCCCGCGATCCAAAGGACCAAGAAAAGACAACCATTACCTGTCCTTATTGAACATTTGCTTATCGACGCATGCCCTTTGAGTTATGCAATGCACCAGCTACATTCCAGCGATGCATGGTAGCAATATTCCACGACATGATTGAACGTTGTATGGAAATCTTCATGGACCACTTCTCAGTCTTTGGTAGTACCTTTGATTCGTGACTTTCAAACCTTGATAAGATGATCACCCGGTGTGAAGAGTAAAATTTAGTTCTAAATTGGGAAAAATGTTTCTTCATGGTTAAAAAAGGGATAGTTTTAGGACATAAGATTTCAAAAGTAGGAATAGAAGTTGATAAGGCTAAGATTGAGACAATTACTAAACTTCTAGAACCTACCACAGTTAAAGCGGTAAGGAGTTTCCTTGGACACGTCGGTTTCTACCGACACTTCATTAAGGATTTATCAAAGGTCACACGACCTCTCACTCATCTCCTAGGAAAGGAAGTCCCGTTTGTCTTCGATGAAGAATGTCGAAAGGCATTCAACTATCTGAAGGAATAGCTAACACATGCACCCATCATGATAGCTCCTGATTGGAGTCTACCATTTGAAATCATTTGTGATGCGAGTGACTTCGCAGTTGGATCTGTGCTTGGACAACAGGTAGATAAGCACTTTCATCCAATCTATTACGCATGCAAAACCTTAACCGGAGCTCAAGAGAATTACACTACCACGGAAAAGGAGTTGCTAGCCGTAGTATTCACCTTCGACAAAATCCGTTCCTATCTCATCCTGTCCAAACCTACAGTCTATACAGATCATTCAGCCCTCAAATATCTATTCACTAAGCAAGACGCGAAACCTAGACTCCTACGATGGATCTTACTCCTTCAGGAATTCGATATTGAGATTAAAGATAAGAAAGGAGCAGAGAACGTCGCAGCCGACCATCTTAGTCGTTTGGAGAACCCAGCGATGGAACAACTTGCTGAACAAGATATCAGAGATAAATTTCTGGAAGAATAGCTTATGAGTTTAGGAAAAACTCACATAGGATCATAATTTACTGACACTCCTTGGTATGCCGACATGGCCAACTACCTAGTTGCCGGAGTAGTACAAAAAGGAATGAGTACCTCTCGAAGAAGGAAGTTCTTCAGGGATGCCAAGTACTACTACTGGGAAGATCCTTACCTGTTTATAATGGAGCAAACTTAACCGCAAGAAAAGTCTACAAATCGGGATTTTATTGGCCGTCTATATTCCGAGATGCGCAAGAGCTTGTAAAGTGTTGCGATGCATGCCAAAGGCAAGGTATTATCTCTATGAAGAATGAGATGCCTCGGACTAATATCCAAGCTTGGGAGATCTTCGATATATGGGGATTAGACTTTATGGGGCCATTCCCAAATTTTAATGGGAAAGAATATGTCCTCGTAGCAGTAGATTACGTCTCCAGATGGGTCGAAGCCCAAGCATTTCCAACAAATGATGCCAAAGTCATCACCAACTTCCTGAAGAGACTCTTCTGCAGATTTGGAGCTCCCCGTTCTATAATAAGTGATAGAGGCACACACTTCTGTAATACTCAATTTATGAAGGTGATGCAACAAAACGGAGTTACCCACAAGATGTCCACTGCCTATCATCCGCAGACTAACGGACAAGCAGAGGTCACGAACAGAGCACTCAAAAGAATCTTAGAACGAACTGTCGGCCATCATGGGAATAAATGGGCCGAAAAACTAGACGATGCTCTGTGGTCATTCCGGACTGCTTAGAAGAATCCTCTAAGGACTACACCCTACCACATGATCTATGGAAAAGTCTGTCACCTTCCGCTGGAACTTGAATATAAAGCTCTCTGGGCGCTGAAGACCTGCAACCTCCACCCCATCGGAAGATGCAGATAAACGAACTCGCCGAATTAAGAGACCAAACATACGAAACGTCATACATCTACAAGGAACGAATGAAGCTTACGCATGATGCAAAATTGACCCCTACGAAGTTCGCCGCTGGAGATAAAGTTCTACTCTTCAATTCTCGGTTCAAGAAGTTCGCTGGAAAATTTAGATCAAGATGGAGTGGCCCATACAAAGTTGTACATGCTTTTCCACACGGAGTCGTGGAATTGGAAGGAACTACTGGCAACTTCAAAGTCAACGGCCACCGGTTAAAAGCTTATCTAGAAGACCACGATAAGGAGGAGTACCTTTTCTCCTTTGATCCATTATGAAGATCTGGCAAAGAAAAGTCGAGCTATAACGACTTGATAAACAAAGCGCTCTTTGGAGGCACTTCATGCTTATCCTTTTTATTATTATTTATTTTTATTTCAATTATTTTCAGTCTTAAAATATTATCTCTGTTTACTAACAACTAAGCTCCATACTTGCGCTTAGTACTTACAAGTTTGTTGAATGTGTTTAGGCAAAAATGCCAAGTTCAGGAGCTTCAGTTTACATCCCAGTTCGCAGGAGGAGGACTCCTAGAGTTTACTCATCCGGAAGCAATGCTGATCAGAACAGGCCATCAATAGGGCAATTAGGCCCAAGGCAATTTATATTAGAGGGTGTTGAGGAGGACATTAGCACAGCACCGCTAGCTCCTCCCGTTCGACTATCTAGACGTTTAGCCAGGAGACCTGCCGAGCACACACAGCTATTAGAGACACATGAGCCACAGACAGTGATACACTATGGAGCTACTTTAAGTGATCCTGATGTTACATGGGTACTACTCAGAGACCAGCAGAGGCTCTACCGAGCTCTTAGAGCATACCTTCAGCGCGAGGGGATGCCGCGCAGTACTCTGGGCCCATCTTCATTTAGGCTAGCACGCCGTGTTCAGCCGACACGACAAGCTACCCCCAGGTGTTCCACACGGTCTCAGTTCACTCAGTTACCTCAGCTGCCATGCCTGCACATGCTACTCCTATTCACATCATGCCGCCTGCTCCAGTCACCGAGCCAGTTCCAGCCACTGAGCTAATTGAGGGTTGTCACTTAGTCACTATTTCCATATCAGTTGAGCCGCCAACGGCCCTGGCATTTGAGATCACGGGGAGCATACCTGACGAGGAGCCTTTCCCGAGCCTATCCCACCTGGAGTTGCCGTCAGACCTCCATCTGGATTCACTACTAGGCCCTGAATTAGATATAGGGCAACCTCTTGAGTACTTACTAAGACTAGAGGATGATGATGATCCCTTTGGATACTTCGCAGCGCCGACTCAGCACATTGACCAGGATAGTATCCCATAGACTACTTTACTTTATTTTATTTTTAGTTTTATCTTTTTAAAGCATTGTACTAAAAAAGTTATATATATTGGAAATGCTGCCTTTCTCTTTTTGTTCTTCATGCAGAAATATTATCAAAAGAGACTGGTCCTTAGGAGATTGACCGTAGGAGGGCCCAGCACTAGGAAAAGTAACACGACCATATGGAAGTAATCCTTCCTCAAACCTATTTCAATTATAACGCACTAAAATCTCTAAGTGTGGGGTAACCCCCGCAACTAACTTGGAAATTTTAGAAGAAAATGTCCTTAATTTATAAAGTATTAAAATATTCTTTCTAGAGAACATTAGGGACAATGTTCTTCTAAGTGTGGGGTAATGAGTAAAGGTCGAAGGTTTTAAAGATCGAGTAACCGTGAAACGCCAAGTTTTGAAAAATTCTTTTGTCCAAAAAGTAATTAAGCAATGGATATTGGGTAATTTCGAAAAATTCTTACCTTGTTTTTGCCCAAAAGATCTAATAAAATTACTAGAAATCGGTTTTCGAAACATTTATTAGAACGGAACGATTAAGCTGAAACTTATGTTTTGTGTTAAAAGATTTTTTTAAGAAAATATGTAAAAGGCTAAGCATGATCAAGCACGACCCCTACTCCCAAAAAGGTGAGGAATCTTGGACCCAAAGTATCTGTATAACCCATCAAATCTACAGTACTTTGTCATTTCGATTGATGAGCGTGCCGGTGTACGGTTCAAGTTAGAACTTGGTTTAGACATACGTTTCAAGACCAATGGTTAGTAAGCGCCATACGTGGTGCAGGTGCGATACTCCTTCCGAAATTATTCTGAATAGAGAAGACAAAAAGACATCCGTTTCCGTTTCCACTCCACGCAATTTAAACCAACCAACTTACATAAAGAGTTGATGAATCAGAAATATTCACCCCAAATTCACTCCCGAAATACACCATTCACATTCACTCCCCTTTCCATTCATCAAAAGATCCAAAGATTAGTAAAGAGATAGATCGATCAAATTCGCTTCAAAAGCAATTGTTGAAAGATTCTGAACCCCTGATTATTTTTGATAGGTCAAAGACCTATTTTCAGTGGATTATCACTTCCTCTCTGGGCACCAGGAACGAAAGACAAAAGTTATGAAGAAAGGGTATGCCCAAAAAAAAATTGAAAGAGCAAAGTCTCTATAAATAAGGCAAAGAAAAATCCGAGAAGTTGCCCTGAAGAAGGATGCTGAAAGAGCCAAAGAAAATTCAAGACAAAGTCTTAGCAAAATCCGCCTCTTCCGAAGAAAGCTTCTACAAATTCCAGGACATTCTCTATCCAAAAATGGATACTCTAAAGAATCAAAGTCTGTCAATTCTCTTAAAAATCAAAAGATCTGGATACATTTCACCGATCCATAAATTTCTCAACCAAACCCTATAACTCGTCTTCCTCTTGAAAGAATGCTTAAGAAGAAGATCAGTACCGTCCTTACTTAACCGGTGGAGATATCGATGTTTTGCCAAGCCTAGGATGAGAACTGTTACACAACTGGCTTTTGAGCGACAATACAATTAGAATAGGACACCCTAAACACTTGAGTGATATGAGTGATCCGTGAAATGTCCCGTTCATAATAATTATAAACGTTTCATATTAATTGATTTTGTTGCGAGGTTTTGACCTCTATATGAGATGTTTTTCAAAGACTTCATTCATTTTTAAAACAAACCATAACCTTTATTTTATCGACAAAGGTTTAAAGGACATAACCTAGGTTATCAAGTAATGATAATCTAAAATATCACACTTACACAAGACCATTACATAATGGTTTACAATAAATATTATGTTACAACAAAGAAAAGTTTTGAATGCAGTTTTTAGACAATATCATACAAGCATGGACTCCAAATCTTGTCCTTAATTTAGTCTGCAACAGCGGAAGCTCTTAACAATCACCTGAGAATAAACATGCTTAAAATGTCAACAAAAATGTTGGTGAGTTATAGGTTTAACCTATATAATTATCAATCATAATAATAAACCACAAGATTTTTATTTTTATAAACACATCTCATATCAGGCATTTCGCAAACTGTATAGAGATAAAAATCATTCATATGTTGAACACCTGGTAACCGAAATTAACTTAATGCATAGAATATCCCCAAACAGAACCTCTCGTCTGTATAATAATCTCGAAGTACTAAAGCCATCCATAACCTGAATGGGGGTTGTTAGGCCCAATAGATCTATCTTTAGGATTCGCATCAATTAGGGGCCATTTCCCTAATTCTTAGGTTACCAGACTTGAAGGGCGATATTCTGTTTAATAATCCAACTATAGAATGTAGTTTCGCATACTTGTGTCTATTTTGTAAAACATTTATAAAACTGCATGTATTCTCATCCCAAAATATTAGATTTTAAAAATGGGACTATAACTCACTTTCACAGATTTTTTACTTCGTCAGAAATTTAAGACTTGGCCACGGATCGATTCACGAACCTATAACAAATATATACATATATATCAAAGTATGATCGAAATATATTCACAACATTTTTTATTACGTTTTAATGATGTAAGTTTATTAAGTTAGCGGTCCAACGTTAGTAATCTACAACTAGTTGTCCACAGTTAGATGTACAGAAATAAATCAATATATATTATCTCGAATCAATTCACGACTCAGTGTATACAAGTCTCAGGCTAGATCACAACTCAAAGTATATATATTATTTTGGAATCAACCTCAACCCTGTATAGCTAACTCAAGCATTACTGCATATAGAGTGTCTATGATTGTTCCAAATAATATATATAGATGGGTCGATATGATATGTCAAAATATTGTATAGGTGTCTATGGTATCCCAAGATTACATAATATATGTTTGAATACATGTATAATACAATATAAGTTAGTTAAGTTATGGTTAGTCTAGATTTGTTAAAAAATTTCCGTAGCTAAAACTAGCAAATTTATCCAATTTTGTTTTACCCATCATTTCTTCGTTTCAAATCTGTTTTGAGTGATTCAAGTTGCTATGGTGTAATGATCCAGATTTTTCCAATCGTTTTATACTTATGAGATTACTATTTACATAAATTAAACCTTACCAACATGATAAGCAATCCAAATTGCTGAGACTTGTGTTTTTGAAAAGAGTTTTACACAACGTTTGACCGTCCAATTTGACCGATGATATCACGAACTATATAACATATGATAATTATACGTTTGTGTATATATATATATTTAACATGATCTAAGGATGGTTTAACATCTCATTGTGTACTAATGACAATGAGTTATAAGTATATTTTGAAACTACTAACTTAAGTTTTCAAAACGATAACTATACGTCACATTCTTTGATATATATACTGATAACCTATAATGCTTATACATGTATCGTATATATAATGTATTTAATCACTTTTTAAGGACTTAAATACATAAAACAATATAAGTATATTCACAAAAGATAGCTATATTTAAATTCTCATTCCGTTTCCTCAAGATTTCTATACGTATATCTAGGGTATATGTACCCATATCATACCCAGCTTCTATATGTATTTACTATTGGTATATACACATCAAATCAACATCCTAATCAACATTATTACTGCCCTAGATATGAGGTAACTAGGATTTGTCAAGTAGCATGAATTATTAGTAAGAAAACAAAATTAGGAATCCTTTTCTTTCTTTATAAACTAAAAACGTTTTTATGAATGAACACCATTTCTTCACTCCATTTTCTCATACCTACACCCTCATTTCTCTCTCAAAATACTCCTAACTTCATACTTTATCATCTCCAAGCATTTTCCCCATCTTTTAGCTTCAATTACAAGCCTTAAACACCATAAGAAAACTCTTTCAAGAACATATCAAAATAACCACCCATTTGAAGAAGTATACTTCCAACCTTTTGATCTAACTCCACCACTCTTTGATTCCAAGATTTTTTCTTATCTCTTACAGTAACTTTGTCCAAGTAACTTGAGGTAGTAACCTTGTTCATAATCTTGTTCGATTCATAATTATATAGCTATCTTATTTTATGTTGTAAAATTTTAACAACAAGAACATAGTTTGAATGATTTCAAACTTGTTTGCAAACTAAATAGATCCTTCTAACTTAACTTTTAAAACACTTAAAGACCTGTAATATATCATAATAATATGCTAACTTAACAAGATATAACTTGGTTTTACAAAGAACACCTTAAAAACTGAATCTACATCGTCGGAGTGCAACCGGGGG
This sequence comes from Rutidosis leptorrhynchoides, assembly GCF_046630445.1. NCBI lineage: Eukaryota > Viridiplantae > Streptophyta > Magnoliopsida > Asterales > Asteraceae > Rutidosis > Rutidosis leptorrhynchoides. The sequence goes on from NC_092333.1 coordinate 162,431,277, forward strand.
CTGTTTTGAGTTGGATAATTAAAGACCATCTTGAACTTTGAATTGGAAGTTCATGTTCTGGAAAAATGATATTTCTTATGAATATGTTAACACATAAAAATTTCATGGTTTAACTCAAAGTGTAAGTATTTTTAGAAAAATGATCATTAAATGTTGTTTTTATGATGGAAAATGATCACTTTCATAAGTTTTATCAAAGTTTGACCTATAACCTGTGATTTCGAATACAAACTAAGGTATTTTCAGTTCATATTCTTAAAATTTGACTCGATTCAAAGAAGTGGCAAGTTGAACCAACAAAAACGGAGTTGTAATGAAGAAACTACGACTAAAACAAGATTGGGTATCCGAAGCTAGTTTAGCTACAAAAATATTTGGAGATAAAGTAAATTAATCATATCTTTTCTAATTAATATGATATTTTATATATAATTACTTATGATTTGATTTTATATATTTCAGGACCACCCGTAAACAACACGAGAAGATTAATCATAAGACCTCATGATTGTACGCAACACGTCATTTGACAACACGGTACTTTATGTACGCAACACGTCATTTGACAACATGGTACCATGGGTCGAGATGAATTCTGATCAATACGAATACGATGGGGTCTTTATTTATTTTATTGAGCAACTAATTGTGGACCACTAACATCGGACTGCTAACTACGAACTAAGAAAATATTATAAGTATATATATATATATATATATATATATATATATATATATATATATATATATATATATATATATATATATATATATATATATATATATATATATATATATATATATATATATATATATAAAATGATTACTTGAAAAGAAAATATGTTGATATATTATATATATATATATGGTTAGGTTCGTGATATCTATCGGAGACCAAGTCGAGTTAAATACCTTCAAGGCAAAAGTGAGTATATAGTCCCACTTTTAAACTCTAAATATTTCGGGATGAGAATACATGCATTTTATGATTTACGTTATGGACACAAGTGAAAAAAAAAATATATTCTACGTTGAGTTGTACCACTGGCATACTTCCCTGTAGCTTGGTAACTACTATTTACATGTGGTATTGTAAACGCGAATCCTGTTGATAGATCTATCGGGCCTAACAACCCCAACCGGACTGGACGACCAGTATTCAACGGTTGCACAGTACTTCGTTTCGGTGACTACACTTGGTACAGTGTAGTAAGATTTCATAATAAAGGGAATATGTGACGTTGATTAAATGTTAAGTATGGTTATCAAGTGCTCAACCACTTAGAATATTTTTATTAAAACGTTTATGTATATGAAATCTTGTGGTCTATATTTATAACACTGCTAGCATTAAACCTATATCTCACCAACTTTATGTTGACGTTTAAAGCATGTTTATTCTCAGGTTCCTAGAAGTCTTCCGCTGTTTGAATATATGTTAGAGAAACCATGTGCATGGAGTCATACATTTTTTATTCGAGGAAGCATTGCATTCACAAAATCATCACCGTGTATTTATTTTGACTGCATTGTCAACGGAAGTATTCTTGTAAACTGTTATTTACGGTGATTGTCTATATGCAGAAATCATCAGATGTCGAAAATATTGAATTTTAAATATTCATTTATGGTATATCTTTTCAAAAGAATGCAATGTTTATAAAACGTATCATATAGAGGTCAAATGCCTCGCGATGTAATCATATGTTATTGTATTCGTCCCTATGGATTGGGTCGGGTCGTTTCATATGGTTTCATAATAAAATGAAATTATAAGTTTATAGTCGAAAAAACGACATCTTGATGACCATTTTGAAAAACATACTTCAACTTTGTGTTTAACCATGATTTTTGGATATAGTATCATATTCATATGAAATATCACTTTTCTAGAAAACAAACTTCCAATTCAAAGATTAAGATAGTTTTTATTTTTCTAACCCAAAACAGCCCCCGGTTTCACTACGACGGCGTATGTCCGGTTTTACGTTGTTCTTCGTGTTACCAGGTTTTAAATCATTAAGTTAGCATATCATAAACATATAGAACATGTGTTTAATTGATTTTAAAAGTTATGTTAGAAGGATTAAATTTGTTTGCGAACAAGTTTAGAATTAACTAAACTATGTTCCAGTGATTACAAGTTTAAATCTTCGAATAAGATAGTTATATTTATATGAATCGAATGATGTTGTGAACATCATTACTACCTTAAGTTTAGTAGGTAAACCTACTGGAAGTGACAAAAATTGATCTAGCTTCAAAGGATCTTGGATGGCTTGAAAGTTCTTGAAGTAGAATCATGACACAAAAACAAGTTCAAGTAAGATTTTTACTCGAATTAAGATAGTTTATAGTTATAGAAATCGAATCAAAGTTTGAATATGAATATTACCTTGAATTAGAATGATAACCTACTGTAAATAACAGAGGTTTATTGATCTTAGATGATTACTTGGAATGGATTAGAAAGCTTGGGAGTAGACTTGTAAACTTGAAAGTATTCTTGATTTTACGAAACTAGAACTTATAGAATTTATGAAGAACACTTAGAAATTGAAGATTGAACTTGAGAGAGATCAATTAGATGAAGAAAATTGAAGAATGAAAGTGTTTGTAGGTGTTTTTAGTCGTTGGTATATGGATTAGATATAAAGGATGTGTAAGTTTGTTTTTTTGTAAATAATTCATGAATGATTTATAATATTTTTAGTAATTTTGTGAGATATTTCATGCTAGTTGTCAAATTATGGTTCCCACATGTTTAGGTGACTTACAAGGGCTGCTAAGAGCTGATCATTGAAGTGTATATACCAATAGTAAATACATCTAGCAGTTGTGTATTGTACGAGTACGAATACGAGTGCATACGAGTAGAATTGTTGATGAAAATGAATGAGGATGTAATTGTAAGCATTTTTGTTAAGTAGAATGATCAAGCATATTTTCACGGGGTCAAGGTGAAACTACGCTTAAGTGCATAAAGCGGTTAAGGACTAACAACATTCGGACCTCCGACGCTTAGTCGTGGATAACCCACGTCGGTATCGTTTCGATCCCGACAGGGTGGCCGATTTGAGAGTCCACCAACAACCTAGCATAAGAGGTTGAGTGGCCCAAAGACATGAAGGTTTCATAGTTCAATACATACCTAAAAGTCTTAGAGAGATCGTTAGAAGCTTTGTTCGTACGATAGAGATTTGTATGCTTTTTGTTTACGTATCAGTAAACGAATGTATGAATGTCTAGGGTTTTATGAGCTATGTATTTATAGGTTCACGAATTAGGGTTTTGGTAGAATCCCTTCCCTAATTAAATGCAATCTCATCCTTAACTAACTTTCATTATTTAAGGAATAGAATCCGTATTGACTATATCGTACATTCCTCTAGAATGTACCGGACCCATATGCAAGTAAACGAACTCGCATCAGATGGTATAGACGCATAGTGTGTGGCTATACCCATGACACACGCCTTTGTGGGTGATTTAATGCCTTGGATGAGCATCCGCACAGTCTTGCGGATATGCGTATCATTAAGTCCTCCCAGTTCGATGTTATATACAAATGAAATAAAGTGTATGACGTCGAACTAGCAAGAAATAATGGATACACAATTGAGCTTTGCAAATTCGCTAAACCAAATTCTCTTCAATAGATTTTATCTTAACTTCCTCAACCCAAATTTCTTTCTTAAAATGGCTGAATGTTAATGCGGCTAACTTGCTTAACGCATCCGCCTTTTTGTTCACCATCCTTGAAATCTGAGTTATCTGGAACAAATCGAAGTCAACTACTAACTCTTGCACTAGCCTCAAGTATTTTTGCATTGATTCATCATGTGCTTCGAATATTCCATTAATTTGATTTGCAACCAACTGCGAATCAACGTATACTGAAAATTCTTTAACCTCCAGATGTTTTGCTACCCGCATCCCAGATAACAATGCTTCATATTCGGCTTCATTATTTGTGACGGGGAAGCTGAATCGCAGTGTGAAGGTATATTCTTCCCCCTCTGGACTTTTTAGGACTATTCCTGCCCCTACGCCTTCTGGACCACAAGCCCCATCTGTGTGCATTTCCAACAGTTGTTCGGGCGGTGGCGGTATTTCTTTTGATTCATGCGAGACTTCGATATCTCCGGCTGTTTCAGCCAGATAATCTGCTAGGACTTGTCCTTTTACCGCACTTCGTGGTGAGAAGCTTATCTCATGTTCTCCCAATTCAATAGCCCATTTGGCCATGCGACCAGAATTTTCTGGCTTATATAGCACCTGCTTTATCGGCTGATCTGTTAGAACCCTTATTGGGTGCGCTTGGAAATATCTCCGCAAGCGTCTAGCCGTATGCACGAGTGCATAAACTAATTTTTCGATCGCAGGATAATTTAATTCACTCCCTGTCAAAGCTTTGCTAACGAAATTGAAACAACCCAACCCGTACTCCGTACAATAATTTTTTTTTTTTAAATGATACACATTTACGCGTTAATTAAATATGTAAACCATTCCACACGCTTCATTAAAAACATACTACGAGTTTAATGTTTACAAAAAGGCACAAAGGCCATTAACGAATATGATACAAGTTTGACCAACTACAAATGATAGTTTATAATCCAAACGACCCCTTGAGCATGGTTTAGGACTAAACTACCCAAAACGTAGGTCAACTTCCAAAAGCTTCATCATAACATCAACAAGGACACCTAGTGCCCAATAACCCCCTTGCCCTTGTCCACACCTGCATCTAAAAAGATAAACAACGAGAGGGGTAAGCTAATGCTTATTGAGTGCAACAATTATACTTTTACATATACAACCTACTTACTTGCAATTACTTACACATTTACCGCATACATGCTAGCATTATACGTATTCATACCATCACAAGTATAACACTAAACCTTCTACTATACGAGCTAGCATAACAATAGCATATAGTTTAAACAATATAATATGCTACAATCCATACACACACCATGGTTAACTAAACGAACGAGGGAACGGTGTTTAAAAACCGTCGGAGTTCATAACAACCATTAGTGCACTTAACACTTCGTACACTAACCCCATGGGTGGCATCTTAACACGTTGATACTTCACCCTGGGTGGTGCCTTAACACTTTGGCACTTCACCCCGAGTGGTGTCTTAGCACATCGACACTTCACTCGTTACATCTCTCGGAGTGGCATCTTAACACATCGACACTTCACTCCCGAGTGGTGTCTTAACACATCGACACTTCACTCGCCACGTGAGGAGTGGTGTCTTAACATGTCGACACTTCACAACTCAACTACACAAATAAATACATCATATATGCACGCATATAATTATTCCACTCACCCTAGCACTTCGGTGGTGATTATGCACTTCCGAGCTTCAAATCAAAGTACCTAATACATTAAGTACACATTCAATTACACAACTAGTGGAATTAACCACATTACACCTACTTGAGCATTTAATGACCCAATTCGCATTAAATGACGCAAACACACCACAACCGCCCTTAAATGGCCAAGACTCGACTTTAGTCACTTAAAGCTAGTGAATTAAAGTCTACTAACTTCAACTAACACCAACTTAGGGTAATTTATACCCATTTCGCCCAAACTAGATCAACTAGCCCATTTTGGATCCATTTAACACTTTCACTACCAAACTTGTCAAACATGACCCAATTAACATCTCTTTCAACTTTAACAAGTGTGTTAGTGACTAAAAACTCCATTTAACATTTATAACCCTAAATCATAAGACCAAACCCTAGGTTATGGCCATTTGGGTTTACTTTCACCAATCAAACCCAAAACCCACCCATCAAACCCTCAAATGGGTCATACAAGACCTTCATTAGCAAAACCCTAGCTTAGAACCAATTAAAACTCAAAACTTAGAGTTAGAACTTACCAAGACTATCAACATGTAGCTAGAGACACAAGGAACAACTTTAATTCTTGCTCTAAAGATCAACCCTCAATCCTTCACTCACAAATCTCACTTTCAATCTAAATGGGTGTTGAGTTTTTGGAAGAGAAAATGAAAGAAAAGATAAAAGAAATTAAATGAAATGGATGAGTGGTTGGGATTTAATGCTCCCATCAGATATATACGCCAAATTACCAATTTGCCCCTTAAAGTCATTTAATTTGAGCTAGAACCAGATTCTGTCCAGCAGGACTGCCGCGGCGTGGCCAATTCATCGCGGCACGACGTATCAAAGAAAATCGACCCTTCTTAAGTCCCTTTCTGATCCTGGTTTGCTCTATATGTCGCGTCGTGGCCCAGATTGTCGCGGCGCGACATTTGCCTTTGCCTGAACACTTCGACAACACTTAAGCCAAAAATCATTTTACACGACTTACAATTCGTTCATGCTTCCGATATACGTCAAAACATCGTATCTAAGCTTCACAAGACTTAACACTAACCAAAACTCATATATAGACTTGCTTATGCACACAATATCAAGTATACACATACATATACATATTCATACATTTACGCGTAAGCTAACGAGTTATAAATGTACAAATGATTAAATATGTACCTTTCGATACGTACGGGAAAAATGGGATGTTATAGAAATACACAGGCATTTGAACCTGTCCTCTGTCCGCTATCAACACTGAACTTATTGCTTCTTTTGATGCCGCCAAGTACAGTATCAATGTTTCTCCAGCAATTGGCGCAGTCATTGTAGGCAGCTCCTTCAGCAATTTTTTCATTTCCTGAAACGCCGTTTCTGCTTCCGCTGTCCACTTGAAATCCGTTTTCTTTAAGCAATTCTTTAATGTCCCAAAAAATGGGAGTGATCGCTCTGCGGACTTTGACAAAAACCTGGTTAGTGCTGCCAGCTTACCTGTTAAACTTTGGACTTCTTTTTTATTTCTTGGTGATGGCATATTCTCAATTGCCTCTATTTTCTTTGGATTTGCACGTATTCCGCGCTCAGTTATTATGTGACCAAGAAATTTTCCTTCTTCTTCTCCGAAACTGCACTTCGATGGGTTGAGCTTCTAATATATCCTCCAACAGACCTTGTTCTGTTGTGCTTTTTATTACTAGGTCATCAACGTATGTTTCCAAGTTTCTCCCAATCTGACCTTTGAAAGCTTCATCTATTACCCGCTGATATGTTGCTCCGGCATTTTTTACACCAAATGGCATCTTTGTATAGCAGTTTATGCCTTGACTTGTATGGAAAGCAGTTTTGTCCTCATCATCCGCTGCCATCTGTATTTGATGGTATCCTTTGTACGCATCTAAAAAACATTTGTATCGGAAGCCGGCTAAAGATTCAACCTTCCAGTCTATTTCTGGCAACGGCTAATTATCCTTAGGGCATGCTTTATTGATATCCGTGAAGTCAACACACATACGCCAGGACCCATCGGGCTTTTTTACCAGCACCGGGTTTGCTACCCACATTTGGTACCTTACTTCTCGCAGAATATTTGCTTTGACCAACTTGTCGACTTCTGCTTTCAGCCATTCACTCCTTTCGGGGGCCATACCGCGTTTCTTTTGACTCACCGGCATCAGACTAGGATTTGCATTAAGCTTATGCTCAGCAATGTCTCTTGGTACACCCGTCATATCTGCTTCTTTCCATGCAAATAAGTGCGTATTGGCGGCTAATATATTACGAAGCTTAAACTTCGTTTCATCAGACAATCCTCCACCAATTTTAATTTTCTGCTCTGGATAACGTGGGTTTGCAATGATCATGCAGCTTCTAAGTTGATCTGCCTCACTCGGCTGTTGCTCTGCATGTTCAACAGCTGCAACGCTTGCATCTTGCTTTTCTGACCAGATAATTGCAATTCCCAATGGTGTTGGGAACTTGATAAGGCCATGTATCGTGGATGGGATTGCCCCTAATTTTTGCAAGGTCGTGCGCCCCAAAAGCGCATTATACTTTGAGTATGACCTTACAACGGCAAATTCTACCATCGTGCTCCTCATTAACTCTTTATTGTCATCATCTACCAACTCCATCTCTAACTCGATGATCCCGATTGGCCATGCGGACTCGCCGGAGAATCCTGATAACGCAGTATTTGGAGCAACTAGTTTGGCTCGCACAGTCCCTGGCAACAAGCGGAAGCAGTGCTCGTACATAATATCAACACCGCAACCGGTGTCTACATGTAATCGCTTGATGATATACCCACAACTTTTAATGCGCCCTTTGATTGTGATGGGTGCATCCGAGGGTTCCTGTGCTATAGCTGAGAATGTGATGGGTGTGTTTTCCCATTTTTTGGATACTTCTAACTTGCGCCTCTGATTTGTCTGCATGCTTGTCACCATGTTTATGGTTTTATCCATTTCTTTTTCATCATTCTTCTTTTGCCACGGGTATTCTTTTTGTTTGTCGCCCTACGATCTTGCACTTTTCTTCAAGTGTTGTAGCCTTCCTTTTTTGAGTTCAGCAGCCACTCTTTCAATTAAGTGCCGACATTCGTTAGTCTCATGACCGTAATCATCGTGAAAATCACAAAACTTGCTTTTATCTCTGTTTCCATATTTTGACAAAGGCATTGGGGGGGTCGAAGCTCTTACTCACTGCTTCTGTGGCCAAAATTTCTTTTGGTGTTTTTGTGAGGTCTTTTATTAACGCCACATTTTCATTGTGGTCGCTTTTAAACTTCTGGCTTCCTCCCCCTTTATTGTTGTTAAACTTGCGATACTTATCATTGTGATAGGTACCACCACTGAGCTGGACGTTACCGCCATAACGTTTACCCAACTCCGGACCTCTTCCCTGAACCCGATAATAATCATCATCGATGTCCATGTTTGAAGAGGTACCTCCGCAGTTCTGCTTTATATCTTCTTGTGCCCGCATGTAATCATGCGTTTCTTTTATGGCTTCCGCGAAAGTTTCTGGCACTCTTCTCCGTAACCGTTGCCATAAAGACAGGTGTCTGTCCGTATCTATGCAATGAATAAAGCCGGATATCTTCTGGCTTTCTGGTAAATCCTTTATCTTTGCCACCTCTTTTGTATACCTGTCTATTATTTCTCCCAACCTTTCTTTCGATTTTTGCCTAATGTCGTGACATTTGACATGCGTTCTTTTACGTGCACGCAAATTGTGAAAATTTAACAAGAATCTTGAGCGCAAATCTGCAAAGCCCGTAATGCTTTGGGCTGGAAAATTATTGAACCATTCTCTTGCCACTCCTTACAATACTATTGGTAGCATATGACATGCTACCGCATCCCTCCAACTGTGCATTCTTCCGGTTCCTTCAAATTTTTGCAAAAAATCATCTGGATCTGATAGCCCGTCATAACTTCCGAGCATTAGGGGCAACACCGGTGCGACTGTGAAGGGATGATTAGCGATGTGCGGTACAAACTTTTCTGTTGTAGGGGCTAACTCAAAACTTTGCTTAGCTTTTTGCCCTTGCATCACTGCAAACCAATTGCTCATGAACTCTTGTACCAGCACCGGCTCATTGAAAGCGGGTGCCAGGTGTGGTGGCGCGACTTGCTGTAATTGATATATAAAGCTATTCGGCTGAGGCGCGGCATAGTTTGTTCCGATGTATTCATTATTTGGGACAGTTTGAACTGATTGCGGAGCCGCACGCGCCGTTGACCTTTTTGTGGTGTCAGCATGATGTATGAACCATCTGGATTTCTCAGACCCATTTGCCTGATTTTTTCCTGAGCTCTCTCGGTTGTCACCCTTTCAATTGGTGCCTCGGGTTCAACTGAGGTGATAATGGGTATTGTACCCACACAGGTAGTTTTAACTTTGAAACCTGGTGGAACCGTTTCGCTTGGAGAACCAAAGCTCAGGATGTTTGGTGACAGATCGTCGAATGGCTTAAAACCAGTTCCTATTTCCAATGAACTCCCATCAGGAGTGTGCCACCATCCTTTAGATGACTTATTCGGGACAGTTTCTAACGTAACTGGCTCTGTTCCAACACTTGGCATTGATGGAGGCTTTGATGTGCCTTTAGTTGGTACTGGCGGCATTGACGGTGTGTTCGTGACAGACACCGTAGGTGTTTGAAACCCTGGACTTCCTGGAGAGTCCGATCGCCCTTGACTCTTTGCACTCTTACTTCCTCCACCCATTCTTGCTGATAATAGAGAAAAAAAAAACTGAAAGTGACCGATTAGATAAACAAAAAAGTTTAATGGAAAACAGTACGTATAATAAATCATATACAACATAAATTCCCATCTTCCTTGTTTCATGTAACCGGTCCCACGGATGGCGCCAAATGATCAAGCATATTTTCATGGGGTCAAGGTGAACCTACGCTTGAGTGCATAAAGGGGTTAAGGACTAACAACATTCGGACCTCCGACGCTTAGTCATGGATAACCCACGTCGGTATCGTTTCGATCCCGACAGGGTGGCCGATTTGTGATTCCACCAACAACCTAGCATATGAGGTTGAGTGGCCTAAAGACATGAAGGTTTCATAGTTCAATACATACCTGAAAGTCTTAGAGAGATCGTAAGAAGCTTTGTTCGTACGATAGAGATTTGTATGCGTTTTGTTTAAGTATCAGTAAACGAATGTATGAATGTCTAGGGTTTTATGAGCTATGTATTTATAGGCTCACGAATTAGGGTTTTGGTAGAATCCCTTCCCTAATTAAATGCAATCTCATCCTTAACTAACTTTCGTTATTTAAGAAATAGAATCCATATTGACTATATCGTACATCCCTCTAGAATGTACCGGACCCATATGCAAGTAAACGAACTCGCATCAGATGGTATAGACGCATAGTGTGCGGCTATACCCGTGACACACGCCTTTGTGTGTGATTTAATGCCTTGGATGCGCATCCGCACAGTCTTGCGGATATGCGTATCATTATAGAAGTACTTTGATATGTGTCTTGAAGTCTTTCAAAATTATACTAATACATCTAAATATACTACATGTATATACATTTTAACTGAGTCATTAAGTCTTCGTTAGTCGTTACATGTAAGTGTTGTTTTGAAACCTTTAAGTTAACTATCTTGTTAAATGTAATTAATTCATTGTTATTATACTTAAATGAGATGTTAAATTGTTATATTAACATGATAACATGGTGTATGAATATATCTTAATATCATATATATATGTTAAACTACTATTACAACGATAATCGTTACATATATATATATTGTTTCGAAATCCTTAAGTTAGTAGTCTCATCTAACTTGTATAGTTCATTGTTAATACAATCAATGATATACTTAATTATCATTTTATCATGTTAAATATAGTATATCAATATCTTAATACAATACATATGTATTTAGTAAGACGTTGTTATAACGATAATCGTTATGTATATCGTTTCGAGCTTCATAATTCAATATTCTCATTTTTTTTATGTATATCACACATTGTTAATATACTAAGTGAGATACTTACTTATCATAATCTCATGTTAACCATATATATGTCCATATATATATCATCATGTCGTTTTTACAAGTTTTAACGTTCGTGAATCGCCGGTCAACTTGGGTGGTCAATTGTCTACATGAAACTCATTTCAAATAATCAAGTCTTACCAAGTTTGATTGCTTAACATGTTGGAAACATTTAATCATGCAAATATAGTTTTCATTTAATATATAATCATGGAATAATCATGGAAAAGTTCGGGTCACTACAGTACCTACCCGTTAAATAAATTTCGTCCCGAAATTTCAAGCTGTTGGAAGTGTTGACGCATCTTCTGGAAATAGGTGCGGGTATTTATTCTTCATCTAATCTTCACGTTCCCAGGTGAACTCGGGTCCTCTATGAGCATTCCGTCGAACCTTAACAATTGGTATTTTATTTTTCTTAAGTCTTTTAACCTCACGATCCATTATTTAGACGGGTTCGATGAATTGAAGTTTTTCATTGATTTGGATTTCGTCTAACGGAATAGTGAGATCTTCTTTAGCAAAACATTTCTTCAGATTCGAGACATGAAAGGTATTATGTACCTCGGCGAGTTGTGGCGGTAAGTCAAGTCGGTAAGCTACTGGTCCAACACGATCTATAATCTTGAATGGCCCAATGTACCTTGGATTTAGTTTCCCCCGTTTACCAAATTGAACAACGCCTTTCCAAGGTGAAACCTTAAGCATGACCATCTCCCCAATTTCAAATTCTATATCCTTTCTTTTAATGTCCGCGTAACTCTTTTGTTGACTTTGGGCAGTTTTCAACCGTTGTTGAATTTGGATGATCTTCTCGGTAGTTTCTTGAATTATCTTCGGACCCGTAATTTGTCTATCCCCAACTTCACTCCAACAAATTGGAGACCTGCACTTTCTACCATAAAGTGCCTCAAACGGTGCCATCTCGATACTTGAGTGATAATTGTTGTTGTAGGAAAATTCTGCTAACGGTAGGTGTCGATCCCAGCTGTTTCCAAAGTTAATAACACATGCTCGTAGCATGTCTTCAAGAGTTTGTATAGTCCTCTCACTTTGCCCATCGGTTTGTGGATGATAAGCAGTACTCATGTCTAGACGAGTTCCCAATGCTTGTTGCAACGTCTGCCAGAATCTTAAAACAAATCTGCCATCCCTATCAGAGATAATAGAGATTGGTATTCCATGTCTGGAGACAACTTCTTTCATTGGCATCTTCTTTCATTGGCAACGTCTGCCAACTTCTCCAGTTTTTCATCTTCTCTCATTGGCAGAAAATGTGCTAATTTGGTGAGACGATCGACTATTACCCAAATAGTATCATAACCACTTGCAGTCCTTGGTAATTTAGTAATGAAATCCATGGTAATGTTTTCCCATTTCCATTTCGGGGATTCGGGTTGTTGAAGTAGACCTAATGGTTTCTAATGTTCAGCTTTGACCTTAGAACATGTCAACCATTCTCCTACGTATCTAGCAATATCGGCTTTCATACCCGGTCACCAAAAGTGTTTCTTGAGATCTTTGTACATCTTCCCCGCTCCGGGATGTATTGAATATCTAGATTTATGTGCTTCCTTAAGTACCATTTCTCTCATGTCTCCAAACTTTGGTACCCAAATTCTTTCAGCCCTATACCGGGTTCCGTCTTCCCGAATATTTAGATGTTATTCCGATCCTTTGGGTATTTCATTCTTCAACTTTCCTTCTTTTAAAACTCCCTGCTGCGCCTCCTTTATTTGAGTAGTAAGGTTAGTACGAATAATTATATTCATAGCTTTTACCCGCATAGGTTCTCTGTATTTTCTACTCAAAGCGTTGGCTACCACATTCGCCTTCCCCGGGTGGTAACGAATCTCAAAGTCGTAATCATTTAACAATTCAATCCACCTACGCTGCCTCATATTCAGTTGTTTCTGATTAAATATATGTTGAAGACTTGTATGGTCGGTATATATAATACTTTTGAACCCATATAAGTAGTGCCTCCAAGTCTTTAATGCAAAAACAACAGCGCCCAATTCCAAATAGTGAGTCGTATAATTTTGCTCGTGAATCTTCAATTTTCTGGACGCATAACAATTACCTTCGTTCGTTGCATTAATACACAACCGAGGCCTTGCTTTGAGGCGTCACAATATATCACAAAATCATCATTCCCTTCAGGCAATGACAATATAGGTACCGTAGTTAACTTTTTCTTCAACAATTGAAACACTTTCTCTTGCTCATCCTTTCATTCAAATTTCTTCCCTTTATGCGTTAATGCAATCAAGGGTTTTGCTATTTTGGAAAAATCTTGGATGAACCTTCTGTAGTACCAGCCAGTCCTAAAAATTGGCGTATATACTTCAGAGTTTTCGGGGTTTCCTACTTTTCAACGGTTTCAATCTTTGCCGGATCCACCTGTATACCTTCTTTGTTCACTATGTGGCCGAGGAATTGAACTTCTTTCAACCAAAATGCACACTTTGAAAACTTAGCGTACAATTTTTTCCTTCCTCAATAATTCTAACACCTTTCTCAAATGCTCACCGTGCTCTTGATCATTCTTTGAGTAAATAAGTATGTCATTGATGAAGACAATGACAAATTTGTCAAGATATGGCCCACACACTCAGTTCATGAGGTCCATGAACACAACTGGTGCATTAGTCAATCCAAATGGCATAACCATAAACTCATAATGACCGTAACGCGTCCTAAAAGTAGTCTTTAGAATATCATCCTCCTTCACCCGCATTTGATGATACCCAAAACGTAAATCAATCTTCGAATAAACCGATGAGCCTTGTAGTTGATCAAATAAGTCATCGATTCTCGGTAGTGGGTAGTGGTTCTTGATGGTAAGTTTGTTCAACTCTTGGTAGTCGATACACAACCTAAATATACCATCCTTCTTTTTGACAAACAAAACAGGAGCTCCCCATGGTGATGTGCTTGGTCGTATGAAACCACGCTCTAAAAGTTCTTGTAATTGGCTTTGGAGTTCCTTTATTTCGCTGGGTGCGAGTCTGTATGGAGCACGAGCTATTGGTGCAGTTCCTGGTACAAGGTCTATCTGAAATTCAACGGATCGATGTGGAGGTTGTCCCGGTAATTCTTTCGGAAATACATCGGGAAATTCTTTTGCGACAGGAACATCATTGATGTTCTTTTCTTCGGGTTTTACTTTCTCGACATGTGCTAGCACAGCATAGAAACCTTTTCTTATTAGCATTTGCGCCTTCAAATTACTAATAAGATTTAGCTTCGCGTTGCTCTTTTCTCCGTACACCATTAAGGGTTTTCCTTCTTCTCGTACAATGCGAATTGCATTTTTGTAACATACGATCTCTACTCTCTCCTTTTTCAACCAGTCCATGCCAATTATCACATCAAAACTCCCTAACTCTACTGGTATCAAATTAATCTTAAACGTTTCGCTAACCAGCTTAATTTCTCGATTCTGACATATTTTATCTACTGAAATTAATTTACCGTTTGATAATTCGAGTAAAACTTGCTATCTAAAGGCGTCAATGAACAACTTAATTTATCACAAAAATCTCTACTCATATAGCTTCTATCCGCACCCGAATCAAATAAAACATAAGCAGATTTATTGTCAATAAGAAACGTACCCGTACCAAGTTTCGAGTCTTCCTGCACTTCAACCGCATTAATGTTGAAGACTCTTCCTCGGCGTTGCCCATTATTATCCCCCTGATTTGGACACATATTTTTATAATGGCCCTTCTTCCTGCATCCGAAACAAGTAATGTCGGCATAACTTATTCCGGCATTATTTGTTCCCTTAGTCATTGATCCGTAGATTTCGCACTTTATCGCACCATGGCCCTTTCTTTTACACTTAGTACACACTGTCGTACATAGCCCAGTGGGATGGTATCCTTCACACCTCTGGCATGGTTTCTTCCTCTTGTTGTTATTGAAATGGTTGTTGTTGCGATTGTTATTATTGTTGGGACGGTGGTTATAATGGTTATTGTTGTTGGGATGGTTGTTGTTGCGGTTGTTGTTGCAAAATTTGGTGCGATTGAAGTTGTGATTGTTATGTTGATTGTTAAAATTGTGACCCTTGTCACTGGTTTCTTCCCACTTTCTCTTGACTTGGTTTGTGTTGGCTTCTTCGGCCGCATGCTCTTTAATTCTTTCCTTAATCTGATTTATGAGTTTATGAGCCATTCGACTCGCCTTTTGTATGGAGGCGGGCTCGTGTGAGCTCACATCTTCTTGAATCCTTTCTGGTAACCCTTTCACAAACGCGTCGATTTTCTCTTCTTCATCTTTGAACGCTCTTGGACACAATAAACACAACTCTGTGAATCTTCGTTCGTACGTGGTAATGTCAAAACCTTGCGTTCGTAATCCTCTAAGCTCTACCTTGAGCTTATTGACCTCTTTTCTGGGACGATACTGCTCGTTCATCAAGTGCTTGAATGCTGACCACGGTAGTGCATAAGCAGCATCTTGTCCCACCTGCTCGAGATAGGTGTTCCACCATGTTAACGCAGCACCTATGAAGGTATGCGTAGCGTACTTTACTTTGTCTTCTTCAGTGCACTTACTTATTGTAAACACCGATTCGACCTTCTCGGTCCATCGTTTTAATCCGATTGAACCCTCGGTTCCATCGAATTCCAGAGGTTTGCAAGCAGTGAATTCTTTGTAGGAGCATC
Source organism: Rutidosis leptorrhynchoides (assembly GCF_046630445.1). Taxonomy (NCBI): domain Eukaryota; kingdom Viridiplantae; phylum Streptophyta; class Magnoliopsida; order Asterales; family Asteraceae; genus Rutidosis; species Rutidosis leptorrhynchoides. The sequence continues at coordinate 162,447,379 of NC_092333.1, forward strand.
CTACACGATTTCTTGTGGCGTTATTTGCATTGCTAGATTCAGAGTTATTGTTGTTGTTTTACATTGCAGCCTGTACTGCAGCTATGTTTGCTGCAAAGAAAACACGGAAGTCTTCCTCGCTCATATTCATGGTGTGTCGAGTCGTCGGTGCCATTTCCTTCAAAAATAGCCAAAAGAATTGAGTTAATCATATAGAATATTAAGAGTAGTCAATAGTATTTCGTAGCATAATATGAACTTATTTATAAAAGCTTTTTCTTCATATTAGTGTTTTATAAGTTTTAATTCGGGTAGTACATATCCGTTAAGTTCATACTTAGTAGCTAACATACAATTCAACTACTACAATTCTATATGAAAAACTGATTACAATAAATTTCACGTTCAAACTTTTATACAATATTTTACAAATTTACAATACCGCTATTTTACATATAGCATAAAATATAGCACACAATAACTTTGATACAAAGTAGTTTCGAAGACAATCCTAGTTAATACGCAAGTCGTTCAACAAAGGCAATAAAGAAACGTAATTCATAAGTCCAGAAATAAGTCATGCATTCTGGTTGTACTAATATTATTTCCCATCCTTGGTTATGTGGCAGATAACCATTGTGACTGTTAGCTAGGCAGCATGTTGTAATGTCGTCAAAAGAACGAGGGTTACGTAATGCCAAACAGCCCCGTAACAATCTAAAAACCTTGTTTCTCACCCCAACTACCGAATCCGTCACTTGTGGGAAGGTTTTATTTAAAAGTTGTAATCCAATGTTCTTTTTCTCACTTTGGTGAGAAGCGAACATCACTAACCCGTAAGCATAACATGCTTCTTTATGTTGCATGCTAGAAGCTCTTTCTAAAGCACGAAGTCCTATGTTGGGATATGTTGAGTCAAAATAGGTTCTTAACCCATAGCGTAAAATTGCACTTGATTTCCCATCATTTAATGCTTTAAAGAAAACACGGTGTAACTTAAGGTCTCACCAATGGGATATACCCCATCTTTCAAAAGAAAGCCTTTTATAAACTAAGGCATGCCTGGAACATTCTTCAAATGTTCTACAAACTAATTTTTCCGTAAATAATTTTACCGACGAATTCTGACCGACTCTAGACAAGATTTCATCAATCATGTCCCCGGGTAGGTCTTCTAAAATTTTTGGTTGTCTATCCTTAACATCCATTTTGTGTTTTTATACTGTAAAAATAGACGAGGGTTAGATTCATAAAAGATACTTAACAAACAATACAAGCAATTTTTACATATATCATAAAAACACAAGCACACTATATTACATATATTACATCGCATGATTACAACTCTTTATTCCGACTCACTTGTTTCTTCTTCTTCGGACTTGGTTTGTTTTGCTAATTTTCTAGGGATATATGGTGCTCCCCTAATACGAGCCGTTCTTTTCACAAATTGTCTAGAAAAACCTGGTGGCTTAGATGTTCCCGGGTTATAGCTAAAACTTAAGAAATACGGGTGTTGACGGTATTTCCCATCGGGATATTTCATGTTAACATAGAGGTCATCGGGGTTGGAATTAGGTTTCTCTATTTTGATGCCTTTTCCCTTATTATTTTCTTTTGCCTTTTCAAATTGGGTCGGGGTAATTTCTATAACATCATCGAAATCATCATCGGGATCCGATTCATCGGAAAATTGGTAATCTTCCCAATATTTTGCTTCCTCGGTGAAAACTGTGACGACCCGGAAAATTCCGATCAAATTTAAACTTAATCTTTATATGTTTCGACACGATAAGCATGTCTATAATGTTGAGTCTTGAAAACTTTGAAACCATGTTCATGTATTCAATTACCATTCGACCATTACCGACGATTCACGAACCTTTAATTGTAACCAGAAATGTATATATATATATATATATATATATATATATATATATATATATATATATATATATATATAAAATATATGTAAATAATTATATACAATAATTTAAAAATATTAATGAACTATTATATGATTTAGTTAGTAAGGAAGACAACTTAAAATAACTCAAACTTGTTATTTTGAATATATATAGAGTATATTGAACACAAATGATTTCGAAAATAATTTATCAATATTAACAAAGTATTAGATGTTATAATCTGAGATTATTGTTTAATTATATATAATTAATAGATTTATTTACTGGGTATTCAAAATATAATTAAATAAGTAACATTGGAAAAGAATACATATATATATATATATATATATATATATATATATATATATATATATATATATATATATATATATACACACATTTAATGGATATACACAATTATTAATTTGGTACATTATAATATATAAAATAAATAGATATTGAATATTTAAAATATGTTGTTATATATACCATGAACTTATTAAATATTACAAGATTAATAAATTGTAATAATAATATATGTAATACAAGTTAAAGATATAGTTATTATACTAATAATACTATGACTACTTTCATTAATATTAAAATATGTATTAATAATTAATATTTCTCAATATATAATATATAGATATGAAGTGTGTTAAATATAAATTGTTATAATATTATTATTATAAATATCATTACTAATATTAGTATTATCATTAATAATATTAGTATTATTATAATTATTAATATAATTAAAAATCTTATAGATATTATTATTATTATCAATAATAATAATATTATTATAAATATTATATTAAGAGTAATCTTATTATTATAGTTATATTTATTAATTAATAAGATTAATTATATTATATAGAAAATATATGAACAGATATATAAAAAAAATAGATATATCTTATCTATATACATATATACTGAATTATATATACATATTTATATTAGGAATCAGTTTGGAATTCATATTATATATAGATATACGTATTATAAACAGATATATATATAAATATTGTTAAATACAAAATATATATTCAAATAAAGTACGATTCTGTTTAGCATAGCTTTCAAACTGTTCTTAACTGATTCCTCAATCTATAAATTCGTACAATCCATGAAATCAGTCACAGAAACTAGCCAAAATCTGTTAGCCGTTCCAATCATCTTTTTAATTTTTTTTATTTTATTTTGGTACATGCTTATATTCTGTCGACCTCATCTATCCTATAAGATCAAACCGATTGATTTTCTGTTAATGGGACTTAAACCCATTCGAGTAATACACCTATTATTATCAATAAATAATTACAGCTGCAATTACTTGAAGAATTTAACAGAATTTTTTTAACAACTCTTATAACCTCTGTTCTTCATCCATTTTAGCCAAATTAGAATTCGTGTTTTATTTCAAATTCTATAAATGCAGTTCTACTCTAAATCCTTCATTTAAACTTTCTGAAAGGTTTCAAATCCCAATTCGTAGTATAGAGTATGAATTTTCGAGTCTAAGTGTTGGAAGTAAAAAGTAAAACGTTTGTTCTTTGAAGAATTCGAGTTAACTGTTATGATTTAGGTTCAATTGATGTTTTCAAAAGTTTCTAGGAGTCGTTTAAAAATGATTTCATGTTGTAATTGTTAGCTAAAACAATCTAGATTATTAAAACGTGATTTGAGTTCATACATGCTTAAAAAAACGCTGTTACAGCGATATTAATTTTTTTTTTGTGTTCTGTTTAAATGATTCTATAGCAACTAATCCCTGATGTTATAATTCAAGTCACAAATAAACTAGGTAATTATATGTTGTATGTTGGGCTGATTCGTGGGTCGACTGGTTCATCAGAAGAAGAAGAAAGAAGGAACATTGTATAAAGGTTAAATATAATTCGATATTAATATAAGTCAGAAATATACGAATGGAAGAATGGTTAGGGAGGTATCGGGTGAGCGAGAGGTCGAGAGTTCGAATCTTGTCTGGAGCAATTTTTTTTTTAAAAGAAGGGTATACACTTTACTTTTTTTTCAATCATTATTATTATTATTATTATTATTATTATTATTATTATTATTATTATTATTATTATTATTATTATTATTATTATTATTATTATTATTATTATTATTATTATTGCTATCATTGATTGTTGTTATTATTATTTAAAAATTTATGATAAGACTATTATTAATATTAGTACTTGGTAACAACTTATAATTATTAGCATTATTATTACTATTATAATTAATAACATAGGTATTATTAATAACATTATTATTATTGATATAATTATCATTATCATTAAACTAATTAGTAATATTATCATTATTGTTATTATTAGTGGTATAATAATAATTATTATTATTATAGGTACAAGTATTATAATCATTATCAATAATATTATTAAAAGTATTAATAACATTATTATTATTATTAGTAATCTTATCGTTTTAATATTAATACCATCATTAAGATTATGGTTAAGATTATTTTCATTATGAAAATAATACAAAATATTATTATTTTAGTATTAGTATTTTTTTATAAATAATAGAATTGTTAATGTTAACATAAGTATTATTATTTGTATTATCACGAGTATTATTATGTAAATTACTAAAATCGGTAACATAACTATTATTAACAGGAAAATTTATATTTTACAAATATAATTATTAATATCATTATTATTATCAATAATAGAATTATTAATATTATAATCTCATTAGTAATATTAAGTATTATAATTACTATCATTTTTACCACTATTAATATTATTTTGGTTTTATTATAAATACTATTATTAACATACAAATGATATATATATATATATATATATATATATATATATATATATATATATATATATATATATATATATATATGCGTTAAAAATATATATTTAATACATATAACATAATGAAAATTAATATTTATCATATAACAAAATGAATACATGAAACATATATATTATTAATATAAAAAATATACAACTAATAAATTTATATATATATATATATATATATATATATATATATATATATATATATATATATATATATATATATATATATATATATATATATATATATATATATATATATATATATATATATATATATTGTGCAATTACAACTATGTATATTAATAAATATACAAATGATATAGGTTCGTGAATCCGAGGCCAACCATGCATTGTTCAATGTCGTCATGTGTATTTTTACTACAAAATACAGTATTGTGAGTTTAATTTGCTCCCTTTTTAAATGCTTTTGCAATATATATTTTTGGGACTGAGAATACATGTGCTGATTTTATAAATATTTTACGTAATAGACACAAGTACTTAAACTACATTCTATGGCTGGATTATTAAACCGGATATGCCCCTTTTTAGTCTGGTAATCAAAAAATTAGGGAATAGACACCCTACTTGACGCGAATCCTAAATATAGATCTATTGGGCCCAACAAGCCCCATCCAAAGTACCGGATGCTTTAGTACTTCGAATTTATCGTGTCCGAAGGGAGTCCCGGAATGATGGGGATATTCTATATGCATCTTGTTAAAGTCGATTACCAGGTGTTCACCATATGAATGATTTTTATCTATATGCAGTTTTCGAAATGCCTGATATGAGAATGATATTTATGGAAAAATTGAAATCTTGTGGTCTATTAAAATTATGGAAATGATCGATTATGATAAACTAATGAACTCACCAACCTTTTGGTTGACACTTTAAAGCATGTTTATTCTCAGGAATTAAAGAAATCTTCCGCTGTGCATTAGCTCATTTTAGAGATCTTACTTGGAGTCATTCATGACATATTTCAAAATACGTTGCATTCAAGTCGTTGAGTTCATCAAGATTATCATTAAGTCATTATAGTTGGATATATTATGAAATGGTATGCATGCAGTCAATTTTTGATGTAATGAAAGTTTATCTTTTAAAAACGAATGCAATGTTTGTAAAATGTATCATATAGAGGTCAAGTACCTCGCGATGTAACCAAATGTAATGTATTCGTCCAAATGGATTAGGACGGGTCATTAAAGTTGGTATCAGAGCGGTGGTCTTAGCGAACCAGGTCTTGCATTAGTGTGTCTAACTGATAGTTGTTTAGATGCATTAGTGAGTCTGGACTTCGACCGTGTCTGCATGTCAAAAGTTTTGCTTATCATTTTGTGTCGAAAATTACCTGCTTATCATTCTTAGGGAATCACTTGCTTATCATTCTTAGTCTAGACACGTTTTACTGCATTGACTGCATGAATAGTGTATAGACAAAATTCATATCTTAGCGTATCTGCTAATTCATATCTTAGCGTATCTGTTACTGTAGACTTTATCTGACACGTGTCCTTAATTCCCTCCGTAATTTACCGGATCTTCTATACTATATTTAGGTATTCTATGAAATTAGAATATCATCCGATATTTGAAAATCATTTCATATTGAAAAAAAACTTTACTCAACCGTACGATATGGAATTCGTCATTAGTTTAAGTCCCTCGAATTCCGAAATGGAAACCCACTCAAGCTCTGAAAGCAGTGTGATTGGAATGGATCAACCAATTAGCCATCATATATTTTGGATGAATTGGGGCTGGGTTCGTAGCCTACTTAGTCATTGGAGACAAGAAGAAGGCGATCCCTTTCATCCACCATATTGTCCTCTTGGCGAAGAACCTGAAGCACTTACCGGCGAACCTGTCCGAAACACCATTTTCTCTCTCATTTCCAGAGTATCTCGTCATGATTATATATTAAATCAAATTTTAGATCTTATTCATCCACTTGTTCCGACCGACAATCATCCCGGAATAATAGAAGAAGTCACCGAACTTCGTGCTCGGGTAGCGACTTTGGAGAATGTGGTGCAAAGATTACAAGCACCAGTGGCAACACCGACAGCAACAGTACCACCATCAGCAGCACCAGCAGCATAACCAGTACCACCATCAACAACACCAACAGTACCATCACCACCACCAACAGCAACATCCGCATCACACATCTCGACATCACAATCTATACCTCGAACATCAACATCATACGCACCATAGATACCATGGAGCACCAACAACAATGAACGATGAAGTATTGATCCATAACTTCATTAATATTCTGCGAAGAATATGTAATTTCTAAAAGTCTTGGAGATTACTTATTTTAGCTCAAACCGAAAATCAAATGAGATTAATATCATATTAACTCATTAAATCCATGATTACATCGGAAGAAAATATATATGTATATATATTTTCATAAAGATTGTAATTAAAAATTCTTTTGTACAAACTATTAATGGTGAAAATATTTTAACGGGTAGGTAATACCCGAAGAATATTCAGATTTCACATTAATAAGTTACACTGTACATCCTTCGAATCTGATTCAACGGTCATTTACTATCCTACTTACAACCACCGATATACGTATCCGTTCATCGCAGAGTAACCAATTTCATTCAATTTCATATTTGGATTTTGACCTATCAGAATCCAACAAGTGGCATAATGAAGAAAACATTGGACAAAAATAAAATTTGTTAGAAACAGACAAATTAACTATGATAAATTTTGTTAAGAATCCACGCTAACAAAATCCTAGCTAACTGTTAATTCCTTATTACATTTAATTATCGTAATTTAATTATCGCAATCTTAATTCTCGCAATTTTATTTATCGTCATTTAATTTCTGTTATTTATTTTACGCACTTTAAATATCGGGACACGTATACAAGGTTTTGACATATCATATCGACGCATCTATATATATTATTTGGAATAACCATAGACACTCTATATGCAGTAATGATCGAGTTAGCTATACAGAGTTGAGGTTAATTCTACAATAATATATATACTTTGAGTTGTGATCGAGTCTGAGACATGTATACAATGGGTCACGATATGTATAAATTAATTCGAATATTATATATTAAACTATATATGAACTATTGGACTGTTAACTATGGACTATCGACTGTGGACTAATAACATTGGACAATTAAAATGAATTAAAATATTGATTATAACATATGAAACTAAACATTTCTTCAAGTTTGCCACTTGATTTTATCTTAAACCTCATTTGTATCTTGACGATTACAATCCGCGTTCAAACCTTTCATGATTCTTGAAAACACCTTAATTGAGAGGATGAACCAACCACACTTCATCTACGGGAGAAAAGATTGATGCATAAAATTATGCACCTGAAAACACTCAGAATTTGAGTAAACATTTAACACGTATCTGTGCTAGCTCCTTTGGCATTGTTATTACCAAAAATAACTTTGCAATCCCTTCCAAAGTAGCCAATTTTGTCACAGCTCCAGCAAATCAACTTCGACTTTCATTCGAATTAGCCTTAATATAACCTTGATATACGAGTTTGCCGTTCGTCATCGTTACCGAAGAACCGTTTATATCCCATCACATTAGCAGTAAATTTACCGACAACTTCAGTGATCTTTGACTTTCTGAAAAAAATCATTATATTCATTAAAAACCCTATCGTATAGTCATCAGCATCTTGTAACAATAATTGCCATACCTAATACCGGGAGGCATCAATCGGTTATCTCAAATTTCTGAGTGATTCTACGACAACAATTATATATATATATATATATATATATATATATATATATATATATATATATATATATATATATATATATATATATATATATATATATATATATATATATATATATATATATATATATATATATATATATATATATATATATAACTTCTATCTCATGGATTTACGAACTTCAATTCTGAATTTCTGAAAAGCGCTTTAGCCTATGAATCAGTTTTCTGAGTTTCGAAAAATCTGATGAAGCAGTGAAAATTGGAGACTACCTTAACAGTCAAAAGTATGATAATAAAGAATTGAGCAAGCCATGAAGGAGATTCTGAACAAATTACAAGGACCACACCCTGTATTTAAAGAATCCTGATGATTCCGTATCTGATGAACTCTTCAGCGAATATCTTGCTCCTTATCTATTCTAAATCCTTGCGAAAGGATTTTCTTCATCAACCTTCGATCTTAGAAATTCCAAAATATCGTCATAAATATCTTCGATATTTCTAAAGATATTTTCATAACTATCCTTATCTGAAATCAGTTATCTTTTCACATTATCTGTATTACACCATAAATGAAACTGTTTAATTTCTATATTATGTAAACCTTCAAGTTTAAATTATGGATGATTTTGAAGTAGTGTTGGAAATTGATGCATGAGTTAGTATAATATAATGACACTTGATCAACGTGATTATATTACAGTAAGTCATGCTGAGTTTCTAATGAAACGTGATGATTCACAGATCATAACGTCATCATGTGCCATTTCACACGACTCTTACATTCTATCTAATCTATAAACACATCAAGAACATATTTTCTTGATAGTCTTATCTTTCCTCTGGAATTCTGGTAATTAACAAATCAGGATTGTGCTATTACAATTTCTCTCTTAGAACGTTAGCTATGTTCATTCCGAATTCCATACCTACGAATTCTGAACCATTATTCACTTGACTTAAAGTCGAGAATAAGAAACAAAAGGGATGGAACTCGGTACTATAAAGGAAACGAAGGGAGTAGATTAATAGTGAAATATCCAACAGAACAATCAAAATAGATTTTCGAATCTAACCAAAGATGATCCTAATTTCCTTAATTATTGAAGAATCAAATCTTATTACGAAGATTTCCTCTAAATTCCTTGATTTCCGAAAATCAACCGTGACTACGTCAAAAGTTAAATCTCTAACTCAATCTTTTGTGACAGCTTCACTCGTACGCTTCGAATAACCGAATTGTTATATCTGTATTAATCAATGATGATAAAATTCTATCTTATCAATTCATATTCGTCATGAAAACATTTTTATTGTTAGCCATGACGACCTCGATCAAATTTCGGGACAAAATTTCTTTAACGGGTAGGTATTGTGACGACCCGGAAATTTTCGATCAAATTTAAACTTAATCTTTATATGTTCCGACACGATAAGCAAGTCAATAATGTTGAGTCTTGAAAACTTTGAAACCATGTTCATGTATTCAATTACCATTCGACCATTACCGACGATTCACGAACCTTTAATTGTAAACAGAAATGTATATATATATATATATATATATATATATATATATATATATATATATATATATATATATATATATATATATATATATATATAATTATATATGTAAATAATTATATACAATAAATTAAAAATATTAATGAACTATTATATGATTTAGTTAGTAAGGAAGACAACTTAAAATACCTAAAACTTGTTATTTTGAATATATATAGAGTATATTGAACACAAATGATTTCGAAAATAATTTATCAATATTAATAAATATTAGATGTTATACTCTGAGATTATTGTTTAATTATATATAATTAGTAGATTTATTTACTGGGTATTCAAAATATAATTAAATATGTAACATTGGAAAAGAATATATATATATATATATATATATATATATATATATATATATATATATATATATATATATATATATATATATATATATATATATTGATGGATATACACAATTATTAATTTGGTACATTATAATATATGAAATAAATAGATATTGAATATTTAAAATATGTTGTTATATATACCATGAAATTATTAAATATTACAAGATTAATAAATTGTAATAATAATATATGTAATACAAGTTAAAGATATAGTTATTATACTAATAATACTATGACTACTTTCATTAATATTAAAATATGTATTAATAATTAATATTTCTCAATATATAATATATAGATATTGAAATGTCCCGTTCATATTGATTATAAACGTTCCATATTAATTGATTTCGTTGCGAGGTTTTGACCTCTATATGAGACGTTTTTCAAAGAATGCATTCATTTTTAAAAAATAAGCCATAACCTTGATTTTATCGACAAGGTTAAAAAGACACCACCTAGATTATCAGAAATGATAATCTAAAAAAATATCACACTTACACACTACCAATACATATTGGTTTACAATATTAATATGTTACAATAAAGTAAATTTCGAATGCAGTTTTAAAAAATATTATACAAGCATGCTGACTCCAAATCTAGTCCATATATTAGCATGCAACAGCAGAAGCTCTTAATAATCGCCTGAGAATAAACATGCTTTAAACGTCAAAAAAAATGTTGGTGAGTTATAGGTTTAACCTATATATTTATCAAATCGTAATAATAGACCACAAGATTTCATATTTTAATATACATCCCATACATAGAGATAAAAATCATTCATATGGTGAACACCTGGTAACCAACATTAACAAGATGCATATAAGAATATCCCCATCATTCCGGGACATCCATCGAACATGATATAAAACTCGAAGTACTAAAGCATCCGGTACTTTGGATGGGGTTCGTTAGGCCCAATAGATCTATCTTTAGGATTCGCGTCAATTAGGCGTGCACTAATTCTCAAAATTAGTGATGTTCCCTAATTCTTAGGCTACCAAGCAAAAGGGGCATATTCGGATTCGATCATTCAACCATAGAAAGTAGTTTCATGTACTTGTGTCTATTTTATAAAACATTTATAAAGCTACATGTATTCTCATCCCAAAAATATTAGATTTTAAAAGTGAGACTATAACTCACTTTCACAGATTTTTACTTCGTCAGGAAGTAAGACTCGGCCACTGGTCGATTCACGAACCTATAACAAATATGTACATATATATCAAAGTATGTTCAAAATATATTTACAATATTTTTAATACGTTTTAATGTTTTAAATATTTTCAGTCAGCTGTCCTTGTTAGTAACTTACAACTAGTTGTCCATAGTTAGATGTACAGAAATAAATTGATATATATTATCTTGACCGAATCCACGACCCAGTATATACATGTCTCAGGCTAGGTCACAACTCAAAGTATATATATTTTTGGAATCAACCTCAACCCTGTATAGCTAACTCCAACATTACTGCATATAGAATGTCTATGGTTGTTCCAAATAATACATATATATGGGTCGATATGATATGTCAAAACATTTGCATATGTGTCTATGGTATCCCAAGATTACATAATATATTAGAATACATGTATAATACAATATAAGTTAGCTAGGATATAATTTGTATAGAATTGTTACAATATTTCCCATAGCTACAACAATCAAAAAATATCCAATCTTGTTTTACCCATAACTTCTTCGTTTTAAATCCGTTTTGAGTTAATCAAATTGTTATGGTTTCGTATTGAACTCTATTTTATGAATCTAAACAGAAAAAGTATAGGTTTATAGTTGGAAATATAAGTTACAAGTTGTTTTTGTAAGAGGTAGTCATTTCAGTCGAAAGAATGACGTCTTGATGACCATTTTGAAAAACATACTTCCACTTTGAGTTTAACCATAATTTTTGGATATAGTTTCATGTTCATAAGAAAAATCATTTTCCCAGAAGAACAACTTTTAAATCAAAGTTTATCATAGTTTTTAATTATCAAACCCAAAACACCCCGCGGTGTTACTACGACGGCGTATGTCCGGTTTTACGGTGTTTTTCGTGTTTCCAAGTTTTAAATAATTAAGTTAGCATATCATATAGATATAGAACATGTGTTTAGTTGATCTTAAAATTCAAGTTAGAAGGATTAACTTTATTTGCGAACAAGTTTAGAATTAACTAAACTATGTTCTAGTGATTACAAGTTTAAATCTTCGAATAAGATAGTTTTATATGTATGAATCGAATGATGTTATGAACATCATTACTACCTTAATTTTAGTAGGTAAACCTACTGGAAATGAGAAAAATAGATCTAGCTTCAAAGGGTCCTTGGATGGCTTGATAGTTCTTGAAGCAGAATTATGACACGAACACAAGTTCAAGTAAGATTTCCACTCGAAATAAGATTGTTATAGTTATAGAAATTGAATCAAAGTTTGAATATGAGTATTACCTTGTATTAGAAAGATATCTTACTGTAAATAAGAATGATTTCTTGAGGTTGGATGATCACTTTACAAGATTGGAAGTAAGCTAGCAAACTTAGAAGTATTCTTGATTTTATGAAACTAGAACTTATAGAATTTATGAAGAACACTTAGAACTTGAAGATAGAACTTGAGAGAGATCAATTAGATGAATAAAATTGAAGAATGAAAGTGTTTTTAGGTTTTTTTGGTCGTTGGTATATGGATTAGATAGAAAGGATGTGTAATTTTTTTTACTTGTAAATAAGTCATGAATGATTACTAATATTTTTGTAATTTTATGAGATATTTCATGCTAGTTGCCAAATGATGGTTCCTACATGTGTTAGGTGACTCACATGGGCTGCTAAGAGCTAATCATTGGAGTGTATATACCAATAGTATATACATCTAAAAGCTGTGTATTGTACGAGTACGAATACGGGTGCATACGAGTAGAATTGTTGATGAAACTGAACGAGGATGTAATTGTAAACATTTTTGTTAAGTAGAAGTATTTTGATAAGTGTCTTGAAGTCTTTCAAAAGTGTATGAATACATATTAAATACTACATGTATATACATTTTAACTGAGTCGTTAAGTCACCGTTAGTCATTACATGTAAATGTTGTTTTGAAGCCTTTAGGTTAACGATCCTGTTAAGTGTTGTTAACCTATTGTTTATTATATCAAATGAGATATTAAATTATTACATTATCAAGATATTATAATTTATTAATATATCTTAATATGATATATATACAATTAAATGTCGTTACAACGATACTCGTTACATATATGCCTCGTTTCGAAATCCTTAAGTTAGTATTCTTGTTTTTACATATGTAGTTCATTGTTAATATACTTAATGATATGTTTACTTATCATAATACTATTTTTATTATATATATATATATATATATATATATATATATATATCCATATATATAACATCATATAGTTTTTACAAGTTTTAACGTTCGTGAATCACCGGTCAACTTGGGTGGTCAATTGTCTATATGAAATCTATTTCACTTAATCAAGTCTTAACAAGTTTCATTGGTTAACATGTTGGAAACACTTAATCATGTAAATAACAATTTCATTTAATATATATAAACATGGAAAAGTTCGGGTCACTACAGTACCTACCCGTTAAATAAATTTCGTCCCGAAATTTTAAGCAGTTGGAGGAGTTGACATATCTTCTGGAAATAAGTGCGGGTACTTCTTCTTCATCTGATCTTCTCGTTCCCAGGTGAACTTGGGTCCTCTACGAGCATTCCATTGAACCTTAACAATTGGTATCTTGTTTTGCTTAAGTCTTTTAACCTCACGATCCATTATTTCGACGGGTTCTTTGACGAATTGAAGTTTTTCGTTGATTTGAATTTCGTCTAACGGAATAGTGAGATCTTCTTTAGCAAAACATTTCTTCAAATTTGAGATGTGGAAAGTGTTATGTACATCCGCGAGTTGTTGTGGTAATTCAAGTCGATAAGCAACTGGTCCGACACGATCAATAATCTTGAATGGTCCAATATACCTTGGATTTAATTTCCCCTGTTTACCAAATCGAACAACGCCTTTCCAAGGTGCAACTTTAAGCATGACCATCTCTCCAATTTCAAATTCTATATCTTTTCTTTTAATGTCGGCGTAGCTCTTTTGTCGACTTTGGGCGGTTTTCAACCATTGTTGAATTTGGATGATCTTCTCGGTAGTTTCTTGTATTATCTCCGGACCCATAATCTGTCTATCCCCCACTTCACTCCAACAAATCAGAGACCTGCACTTTCTACCATAAAGTGCTTCAAACGGTGCCATCTCAATGCTTGAATGGTAGCTGTTATTGTAGAAAAATTCTGCTAACGGTAGATGTCTATCCCAACTGTATCCCAAATCAATAACATATGCTTGTAGCATGTCTTCAAGCGTTTGTATCATCCTTTCGCTCTGCCCATCAGTTTGTGGATGATAGGCAGTACTCATGTCTAGACGAGTTCCTAATGCTTGCTGTAATGTCTACCAGAATCTTGAAATAAGTCTGCCATCCCTATCATAGATAATAGAGATTGGTATTCCGTGTCCGGAGACGACTTCCTTCAAATACAATCGTGTTAACTTCTCCATCTTGTCATCTTCTCTTATTGGTAGGAAGTGTGCTGATTTGGTGAGACGATCAACTATTACACAAATAGTATCAAAACCACTTACAGTCCTTGGTAATTTAGTGATGAAATCCATGGTAATGTTTTCCCATTTCCATTCTGGGATTTCAGGTTGTTGAAGTAAACCTGATGGTTTCTGATGCTCCGCTTTGACCTTGGAACACGTCAAACATTCTCCTACGTATTTAGAAACATCGGCTTTCATACCCGGCCACCAAAAATATTTCTTGAGATCCTTGTACATCTTCCCCGTTCCAGGGTGTATTGAGTATCTGGTTTTATGAGCTTCTCTAAGTACCATTTCTCTCATATCTCCAAATTTTGGTACCCAAATTCTTTCAGCCCTATACCGGGTTCCGTCTTCTCAAATATCAAGATGCTTCTCCGATCCTTTGGGTATTTCATCCTTTAAATTTCCCTCTTTTAAAACTCCTTGTTGCGCCTCCTTTATTTGAGTAGTAAGGTTATTTTGAATTATTATATTTATAGCTTTTACTCGAATAGGTTCTCTGTCCTTTCTGCTCAAGGAGTCGGCTACCACATTTGCCTTCCCCAGGTGGTAACGAATCTCAAAGTCGTAATCATTCAACAATTCAATCCATCTGCGCTGCCTCATGTTCAGTTGTTTCTGATTAAATATGTGTTGAAGACTTTTGTGGTCGGTATATATATACTTTTGACCCCATATAAGTAGTGCCTCCAAGTCTTTAATGCAAAAACAACCGCGCCTAATTCCAAATCATGCGTCGTATAATTCTGCTCGTGAATCTTCAATTGTCTAGACGCATAAGCAATTACTTTCGTTCGTTGCATTAATACACAACCGAGACCTTGCTTTAAGGCGTCACAATATATCACAAAATTATCATTCCCTTCAGGTAATGAAAATATAGGTGATGTAGTTAACTTTTTCTTTAACAATTGAAACGCCTTTTCTTGTTCATCCTTCCATTCAAATTTCCTCCCTTTATGCGTTAATGCAGTCAAGGGTTTTGCTATTCTGGAAAAATCTTGAATGAACCTTCTGTAGTAACCAGCTAGTCCTAAGAATTGGCGTATATGCTTCGGAGTTTTCGGGGTTTCCCACTTTTCAACAGTTTCAATCTTTGCTGGATCCACCTGAATACCTTCTTTGTTTACTATGTGATCGAGGAATTGAACTTCTTCCAACCAAAATGCTCACTTTGAAAACTTAGCGTACAGTTTTTCTTTCCTCAGCAACTCTAGTACTTTTCTCAAATGTTCTTCGTGCTCTTGATCATTCTTTGAGTAAATAAGTATGTCATCGATGAAAACAATGACAAACTTGTCAAGGTATGGCCACACACTCGGTTCAAGAGGTCCATGAACACAGCTGGTGCGTTAGTCAACCCAAACGGCATAACCATAAACTCGTAATGACCGTAACGCGTCCTAAAAGCAGTCTTTGGAATATCATCCTCCTTCACCCGCATTTGATGATACCCAGAACATAAATCAATCTTCGAATAAATCGACGAGCCTTGTAGTTGATCAAATAAGTCGTCGATTCTCGGTTGTGGGTAACGGTTCTTGATGGTAAGTTTTTTCAACTCTCGGTAGTTGATACACAACCTAAATGTACCATCCTTCTTATTGACAAACAAAACAGGAGCTCCCCACGGTGATGTGCTTGGTCGAATGAAACCACGCTCTAAAAGTTCTTGTAATTGGCTCTGAAGTTCCTTCATTTCGCTAGGTGCGAGTCTGTATGGAGCACGAGCTATTGGTGTAGTTCCCGATACAAGGTCTATTTGAAATTCAACAGATCGGTATGGAGGTAGTCCCGGTAATTCTTTCGGAAATACATCGTGTGACGACCCAAAAATTTCTGACCAAATTTAAACTTAATTCTTATATGGTTTCGACACGATGAGCAAAGTCTGTAATGTTGAGTCTAAAAACGTTGAACTGATTTTATATTTATGCAATTACCCTTTGACTATTCCCGACGATTCACGAACCTTTAATCGTAAATAGAAATGTTTATATATATATAAATAACTATACATGTAAATAATTATATTGTAAATTAAATAGATTAGTAAAATATTATGTGATTTGATAATATGAAAGAAAACTTAAACTTAATAATTTAAAAAAATATATATATATATATATATATATATATATATATATACAGTTATTATAGTAATATTATTAATACTTCCATTATTACTATTAATATTAATATCAATATCAGTGTTATTAATATTAAAGTTATTATTATTGTTATAATTCTAATTAAAAAGTTATGATCATTAAATTTAAGATGTTAAATAGAAAAATTATTGTAAGGATGATTGAAGATACAATTTTAATTATTGTTATGTTTAATTATTATTATTATTACTAATAATTATCACTTTTATTAGTATTAATATTATCATATTATATATTATCATATATTATTAGTAATTCCTTTATCAATAATATTATTATTATTAGTAATATTATTATTTGTATTATTAATTGTATTAATGTAATTATACTTGTTAATTTTCAAAATTTAAAATTATAAATAAATATATATAAACACGGTTATATAAATATATATACAAAGATATATATAAATATGAATACAATTATATGAAAATAAATTATATAAATTTCTATGTACGATATAGGGACCCAATTCAGTTCCAAATCATTTTCATTCTGTTTAAATTGTTGGAAGTAATTGATATCTGTCGAATTCAAATTAAAACCCATTCCAAAATGTGTTGTAAGTCGATGTCTACTTTATCTGTTTTTATTTTTTTTCGTTTGTTCCTTCCTTCTTATTTATTCGATGTGTCGATTACCTATCTGTATTTAATCAGCAAATAATTCAAGGGTGTTGATTAACTCATTCATTCCTTTCATCATCACTATAAATTAAGAAATTCAATTAGTTCATATTGGTAAAATTTTACAGAAATAAATGAAGAACAACAGACCAGCACCCTGTTCTTAACCATTTTTCCAAAACATCGAATTTGAGCTTAATTTAAAAATCCTTAAATGCAGTTTAGTTATAAACCTTTCATTTAATCTTTCTGGAAAGTTTCAAACTTCAATTTGTCATATTAAATTCAAATTTTGAGGTCAAACTTATTGTTGTAAAAACTCAAACTTTTGTTCTTGATCAAATTCGAGTTTTATGTTAAGATTTGGGTTCAATTGATGGAATGAAAGTTTCTAGGAATGGTTTAGTGTCTTTTTCATTTTGTAATCACTACCTAAAACGATCCAAAATTCTAATTTGACATTTGAGTTCTTCGTAAGCTAAACAGCAGGTTTTGGCAGTTAAATTCTTTTTCTTTATTTTCTTTTGTTACTGTTGATCAGACGTATCAAATACAGGTTACTTATAATTAAATTTCAAGTTTAATTCAAACTTTAAAATTCGTTTAGTTGGGTTCTGGATGATCGAGTGGTGATGAAGGAGAAATAGGAGACAGAAAACAATAAGGCTAAATGTAATTAATATAGGAGATAAATCAGAAAAACTGATGGGTTCAGATGGTTTGATGAGTGTGTTTGGGTTCGAGAGGTCTCGGGTTCGATTCCCGGCTTGGACAGTTTCTTTCTTTTTACTCATTCTAATTAAGGTAGCCTCTTATTTATAGTTTCATTATTATTATTATTATTATTATTATTATTATTATTATTATTATTATTATTATTATTATTATTATTATTATTATTATTATTATTATTATTATTATTATTATTATTATTATTATTTTTATTATTATTATTTTGATTATTATTATTGTTATTACTGTTGGTGCAACATCACCGGCACCAACAGTACCACCAACAACTCAAGTTTCAACAGCACATGCCTTAACATCTCATTCTGTACCTCGAGTATAATCATCGTTCTACGTATCGTTCTACATCCTTGATCTTCGTTTGACATGACGATTATGTAATCTCTAGTGTTCTAGAGATTATATATATTCTTGTTCTAATGGTAAATCAAATGAATTTAATATCATATTAACTCATTAAATTCATGATTACATCTGAAGAAAATACATATGTATATATGTTTTCATAAAGATTGTAATTAAAAATTCTTTTGTACAAACTGTTAATGGCGAAAATATTTTAACGGTTAGGTAATACCCGAGGAATATTTAGATTTCACATTAATAAGTTACACTGTACATTCTTCCAATCTGATTCAACAGTCATTTACTATCCTACTTACGTCCACATATATACGAATCCGTTCACCACAAAATAACCATTTTCATCCAATTTCATATTTGGATTTTGATTTATCAGAATCCAACAAGTGGCATAATGAAGAAAACATTGAACAAAATAAATTTTGTTAGAAACAAACAATTAACTATGATAAATTTTGTTAAGAATCCATGCTAACTGTTCCTAGCTAACTGTTCCTAGCTAACTGTTAATTCCGTATTACCTTTTATTTATCGCAATTTATTTATCGCAATTTATTTATCGCATTTTATTTATCGCAATTTTAATTCTCGCAATTTTATTTATCGTCATTTAATTTCTGTTATTTATTTTACGCACTTTAAATATCGGGACACGTATACAAGGTTTTGACATATCATATCGACGCATCTATATATTTTATTTGGAATAACCATAGACACTCTATATGCAGTAATGCTGGAGTTAGCTAGACAGGGTTGAGGTTAATTCTACAATAATATATATAGTTTGAGTTGTGATCGAGTCAGAGACATGTACACGGGTCACGATACGTATTAATTATATATTAAATTATATATGAATTATTGGACTGTTAACTGTGGACTGTCGACTGTGGACTAATGACATGGACAATTAAAATGAATTAAAATATTGATTATAACATATGAAACTACCAATTTCTTCAAGTTTGCCGCTTGATATCATCCTAAACCTCATTTGTATCTTGACGATTACAATCCGCGTTCAAACCTTTCATGATTCTTGAAAACACCTCAATCGAGAGGATGAACCAACCACACTTCATCTACGGAAGAAGAGATTAATGCATATAGTTATGCACCTGAAAACACTCGGAACCTGAGTAAACGTTTAACACATGTCCGTGCTAGCTCCTTTAGCATTGTTATTATCGAAAATTACATTGCAACTCTTTTTCAAATTAGCCAATTTTGTCACAGCTTCAGCAAATCAACTTCGACTTCTATTCGAATTAGCCTTATTATAACCTCGATATATAAGTTTGCCTGTCGTCATCGTTACCGGGGAACCGTTTATATTCCACCACATTAGCAGTAAACTTACCAGCAACTTCAATGAATTTGGACTTCCTGAAAAATCAATATATTCTTTGAAACCCCATCGTGTATTCATCTATACCCTGTAACAAGAATTGCCATACCAATTACCGGGAATCAGCAAATCTGTATTGTGAGTCTCGCAACGTTTCCACATCAACAGTTATATGTATCCATATAACATTTATCTCTTAGAACTATGATCTTCCATTCTGAAATTCTGAAAAGCACCCAGTCTGCGAATTAATAATCTGAATTTTGAAAAGTTGAATGAAGCAACAAAAACTGTAAACGATCTTAACAGCCAAAAGTTTGATAATAAAGAATAGTATGTTGGAAAAGCTCAGAAAAGTTGGAACTGGAAAACGGATTGAGCTAACCATGAATGAGACCAAGGATAAATACAAGGACCAAACCCTATATTCAAAGAATCCAGGTAATTCTGGATCCGATGAAATCTTTAGAGATTATCTTGCTCCGAAGTCATGTTAAAATCTTGCGGAAAATTTTTCTTCATCAGCCTTCGAACATAGAAATCCCAAAATATCATCATAAATATCTTCGATATTTCTGAGGATATTTTTATAAATATTCTTGTCCGAAATTATCTATCTCTTCGTGTTTTTATGTATTCCATTATATTGGAAACTTCTGTGAAATCTAAGTATAAATTATGAATGAATTGTGGAAAAGTGTTGGGAATAGAAGCATGAGTTAATATAATATAATGACACCCGGCCAACGTGATTATATTACAGTAAGTCATGCTGAATTTCTAATGGAACGTGATGATTCACAGACTATACCGTCATCATGTACCATGTTACATAACTTTTTCATTCTACTTAACCTCCGAACATATCAGGAAAAAATATATTCTTGATAGTTCTATCTTCTGTAATTCTGGTAATTTAACCAATCAAATCGTGCTATTACAATTCTTCTGCTTAGTATATTATGATCATTCAAAATTTCATACATTTGAATTTTGGACCATTACTCGTTTTACTAGAGGTCGAGAGGAGAATAAAAAGGCAAAGAGCTCCAAAATATAAGAGAAAATATAAAGCCCAATAACAACACGGAAAATTTCAAACCGTGTATATTAATGTTTATCGCAACATAAAGACACGAGAGAATTAAAAACATTATAACCCCAAGGGCGAAGTAGAAGAAAACAGATTCCTCCGGTGGAAGTTGGAAAAGGAGAATTATTGTTACGATAGTAAGGATAAGGACAAGGATTAGAACTGGGTTAAGCACTTTCACAATCTTTTGAATTTGGAAATTGAGTATAGGAGTGATAAAAGTAATGGAACGGAAGAAGTTAATTTATAGTGAAATATCTGATAAAGAGATCGAGGCAGATAATCGCATTTAATTAAAAGGATTTTATTCACTAAAGAATCAAATCTTTCAGATCTCGGCGATTTTCCCTAAATGCCTTAAATTCCGGAAATCCACCATATCTACGTCAAAGGATTTGATGAAACCTTATTTCTTCAATTCACTCTCTTGTGATAACTTCACTCCTACGTTTCGAATAATCAAATTGTTTTATCTGTACTACTCAATGATGATAAAACTCTATTTATCAACTCATATTCGTCATAAAATCATTTTTATTGTTAACCATGATGACCTCACTCAAATTTCGGGACGAAATTTCTTTAACGGGTAGGTACTGTGACGACCCGGAAATTTCTGACCAAATTTAAACTTAATTCTTATATGGTTTCGACACGATGAGCAAAGTCTATAATGTTGAATCTAAAAACTTTGAACTGATTTTATATTTATGCAATTACCCTTTGACTATTCCCGACGATTCACGAACCTTTAATCGTAAATAGAAATGTTTATTTATATATAAATAACTATACATGTAAATAATTATATTGTAAATTAAATAGATTAGTAAAATATTATGTGATTTGATAATATGAAAGAAAACTTAAACTTAATAATTAATATATATATATATATATATATATATATATATATATATATATATATATATATATATATATATATATATATACAGTTATTATAGTAATATTATTAATACTTCCATTATTACTATTAATATTAATATTAATATCAATATTAGTGTTATTAATATTAAAGTTATTATTATTGTTATAATTCTAATTAAAAAGTAATGATCATTAAATTTAAGATGTTAAATAGAAAAATTATTGTAAGGATGATTGAAGATACAATTTTAATTATTGTTATGTTTAATTATTATTATTATTACTAAAAATTATCACTTTTATTAGTATTAATATTATCATATTATTAATTATCATATATTATTACTAATTCCTTTATCAATAATATTATTATTATTAGTAATATTATTATTTGTATTATTAATAGTATTAATGTAATTATACTTGTTAATTTTCAAAATTTAGAATTATAAATAAATATATATAAACACGGTTATATAAATATATATACAAAGATATATATAAATATGAATACAATTATATGAAAATAAATTATATAAATTTCTATGTACGATATAGGGACCCAATTCAGTTCCAAATCATTTTCTTTCTGTTTAAATTGTTGGAAGTAATTGATATCTGTCGACTTCAAATCAAAACCCATTCCAAAATCTGTTGTAAGTCAATGTCTACTTTATCTGTTTTTATTTTTTTTCGTTTGTTCCTTCCTTCTGATTTATTCGATGTGTCGATTACCTATCTGTATTTAACCAGCAAATAATTCAAGGGTGTTGATTAACTCATTCATTCTTTTCATCATCACTATAAATTAACAAATTTAATTAGTTCATATTGGTAAAATTTTACAGAAATAAATGAAGAACAACAGACCGGCACCCTGTTCTTAACCATTTTTCCAAAACATCGAATTTGAGCTTAATTTAAAAATCCTTAAATGCAGTTCAGTTATAAACCTTTCATTTAATCTTTCTGGAAAGTTTCAAACTTCAATTTGTCATATTAAATTCAAATTTTGAGGTCAAACTTATTGTTGTAAAAAGTCAAACTTTTGTTCTTGATCAAATTCGAGTTTTATGTTAAGATTTGGGTTCAATTGATGGAATGGAAAGTTTCTAGGAACGGTTTAGTATCTTTTTCATTTTGTAATCACTACCTAAAACGATCCAAAATTCTAATTTGACATTTGAGTTCTTCGTAAGCTAAACAGCAGGTTTTGGCAGTTAAATTCTTTTTTTATTTTCTTTTGTTACTTTTGATCAGACGTATCAAATACAGGTTACTTATAATTAAATTTCAAGTTTAATTCAAACTTTAAAATTCGTTTAGTTGGGTTCTGGACTATCGAGTGGTGATGAAGGAGAAATAGCAAACAGAAAACAATAAGGTTAAATGTAATTAATATAGGATATAAATCAGAAAAACTGATGGGTTCAGATGGTTTGATGAGTGTGTTTGGGTTCGAGAGGTCTCGGGTTCGAGTCCCGGCTTGGACAGTTTCTTTCTTTTTACTCATTCTAATTAAGGTAGCCTTTTATTTATAGTTTCATTATTATTATTATTATTATTATTATTATTATTATTATTATTATTATTATTATTATTATTATTATTATTATTATTTTGATTATTATTATTGTTATTACTATGATTATTATTGTTATTATTATTATTCTTATTATTGTTACTAATATTATTTTTGATAATGATTGTTATTAAATACAAAGATAAACGGTATAATTATTATTATCACTAATATTATTATCATTTTTAATAAAGTTATTATTATTATTATTAATAAATCAGTAACATCATAAACAGTAACATTAATATTTTTACAAGTATTATTATTAATATCATTGTTATTATCACTAATAGAGTTAGTATTAACATAGGTATATTATTAATGTTATTACTATTATTTTTACTAATGTTAGCTTAATATAATTAGAACTACTGTTTCGATAATGAAATACACACATATATATATATATATATATATATATATATATATATATATATATATATATATATATATATATATATATATATATATATATATATATATATATATATATATATATATATATATATATATATATATATATATATATATATATATATATATATATTAACACATATAACATAACAAAATTTAATATTTTTTATATACAAAATGAACATATAAAACATATATATATTATTAACATAAAAATGATATAACTAATGCACTTATACATATATGTGTTCAATTACAAATACGAATATTAATAAATATACAATTGATATAGGTTCGTGAATCCGAGGCCAACCCTGCATTGTTCAATGTCGTCATATGTATTTTAACTACAAAATACATTATGTGAGTTTCATTTGCTCCCTTTTTAATTGCTTTTGCAATATATATTTTTGGGCTGAGAATACATGCGCTGTTTTATAAATGTTTTACGAAATAGGCACAAGTACTAAAACAAATTCTACGTGGGTTTAAACCAGAAATATACCCTTAGCTTGGTAACATTAAACTATTTGTCTATGTACGGTAGGCGCGAATCCTAAAGATAGATCTATTGGGCCTGACAAACCCCATCCTGACTATGGGATGCTTTAGTACTTCGAAGTTATATTAAACACATCTGGTCTGGTGTACTTCAGAGGGTAAAACATGAACGTTAAGGCTTGTTACCGGGTGCCTACAACTTATAGAGTACTTTTATACACTTGCGAGTGTACATATATTTATAAACAGAAATCTTGTAGTCTATTAATATATTAAAATGATTGTTATGATAAACCTTTGAACTCACCAACCTTTTGGTTGACACTTTTAAGCATGTTTATTCTCAGGTATGAAAGAAATCTTCCGCTGTGCATTTGCTCATATTACATGGAGTCATTCATGGCATATGTAGGACAAGACCTCGCAATGGAACCAAATGCTGATGACTTCGTCCAGGTGGATTAGGACGGGTCATCACACATCGGGAAATTCTTTTGCGACGGGAACATCATTGATGTTCTTTTCTTCGAAATTGACTTTCTCGACGCATGCTAGCACAGCATAGAAACCTTTTCTTATTAGTTTTTGTGCCTTCAGGTTAGTAATAAGGTTTAACTTCGTGTTGCTCTTTTCTCCGTACACCATTAAGGGTTTTCCTTTTTCTCGTATAATGCGAATTGCATTTTTGTAACAAATGATCTCTGCTTTCACTTCTTTCAACCAGTCCATACCGATTATCACATCAAAACTCCCTAACTCTACTGGTATCAAGTCAATCTTAAATGTTTCGTTAACCAGTTTAATTTCTCGATTTTGACATTTATTAACCACTGTAATTAATTTACCATTTGCTAATTCGAGTAAAAATTTATTATCCAAGGGCGTCGGTGAGCAACTTAGTTTAGCACAAAAATCTCTACTCATATAGCTTCTATCCGCACCCGAATCAAATAAAACATAAGCAGATTTATTGTCAATGAGAAACGTACCCGTAACAAGCTCCGGGTCTTCCTGCACTTCTGCCGTATTAATATTGAAAACTCTTCCGCGGCCCTGCCCATTAGTATTCCCCTGATTTGGGCAATTTTTAATAATGTGGCCCGGTTTTCCACATTTATAACAGACTACGTTGGCAATACTTGCTTCGACACTACTTGTTCCGACATTACTCGTTCCGGCATTATTTGTTCCTTTAGTTCTGTTATACATTGGTCCGTAGACCTCACACTTTGTCGCGCTATGACCATTTCTTTTACACCTGTTGCAAAATGTTGTGCAGAACCCCGGGTAATTCTCTTCACACCTTTGGTATTGCTGTTTCTGATTATTATTGTTGTTGCGGTTGTTATTATTGCTGGGACGATTATTATAATTGTTGTTATTGGGACGTTTATTGTATTTGTTGTTGTTGTTGGGATTGCGATTATTGTTGTTGTTGCGATTTATGTTGCGGTTGTTGAGATAGTTGTTGCGATTTTGGTTGTAATTGTTGTTGTCATTGTTGTACTGGTGACTCTTGTCACTGTTTTCCTCCCACTTCCTCTTGAGTTGTTTTGAGTTGGCTTCTTCGGCCGCCTGTTCTGTAATTCTCCCCTCAATCTGATTTATGAGTTTATGAGCCATTCGACTTGCCTTCTATATGGAAGCGGGCTCGTGTGAACTCACATCTTCTTGAATCCTTACTGGTAACCCTTTTACAAACGCGTCGATCTTCTCTTCTTCATCTTCGAACGTTCCTGGACACAATAGGCACAACTCTGTGAATCATCGTTCATACGTGGTAATGTTGAACCCTTGTGTTCGTAACTCTCTAAGCTCTGCCTTGAGCTTATTGACCTCGTTTCAAGGATGGTACTGCTTGTTCATCAATTGCTTGAATGCTGACCATGGTAGTGCATAAGCAGCATCTTGTCCTACCTGCTCAAGATAAGTATTCCACCATGTTAATGCCGTACCTGTGAAGGTATGCATAGCGTACTTAACTTTGTCCTCTTCGGTACACTTACTTATGGCAAACACCGATTCGACCTTCTCGGTCCACCGTTTTAATCCAATTGGCCCTTCGGTTCCATCAAATTCCAAAGGTTTGCAGGCAGTGAATTCTTTGTAGGAGCATCCTACACGATTTCTTGTGGAATTAGTTCCACTGCTAGATCCAGAGTTATTGTTATTTTGTATCGCATCCTGTACTGCGGCTATGTTTGCTGCAAGGAAAACACATAAGTCTTCCTTACTCATGTTCAAATTCTGACGAGTCGTCGGTGCCATTTCCTTCAAAAATAGCCAAAAGAATTGAGTTAATCATATAGAATTTAAGAGTAGTCAATAGTATCTCGTAGCATTATATGAACTTATTTATAAAAGCTTTTTCTTCATATTAGCATTTTATAGTTTTAATTCGGGTAGTACCTACCCGTTAAGTTCATACTTACTAGCTACTATACAACTCAACTACTACACTTCTATATGAAAAACTTATTACAATAATATTTCGCGTTCAAACCTTTATACAATATTTTACAAACTTACAATACCACTATTATACATATAGAATGAAATATAGCACATAATATCTTTGCTACTCAGCAGCTATAAAGGCAATTCTAGTTAATACGCAAGTTGTTCAGCAAAAGAAATAAAGACACGTAATTCATAAGTCCATAAACAAGTCATGCATTCTGGTTTTACTAAGACGACTTCCCATCCTTGGTTTTGTGGAAAGTAACCGTTATGATCATTGGCTAAGTAGCATGTTGTAATGTCGTCAAAAGGACGAGGGTTTCGTAATGCCCAACAGCCCCGTAACAATCTAAAAACCTTGTTTCTCATCACAACTACAGAGTCCGTCACTTGTGAGAATGTTTTATTTAAAAGTTGCAACCCAATATTCTTTTTCTCAATTTGATGAGAAGCGAACATTATTAACCCGTAAGCATAACATGCTTCTTTATGGTGCATGTTAGAAGCTCTTTCTAACTCACGAAATCCTATGTTGGGATATGTTGAGTCAAAATAGGTTCTTAACCCGTAGCGTAAAATTGCATTTCGGTTCCCCGCATTTAACGCTTTAAAGAAAACACTGCGTAACTTACGGTCTCCCCAATGTGATATACCCCACCTATCAAAGGAAAGCCTTTTATAAACTAAGGGATTTCTGGAAAGTCTTTCAAATGTTTGACAAGTTAATTTCGCCATAACTAAATGTGCTGATGAATTCTGACCGACTCTAGACAAGATTTCCTCAATCATATCCTCTGGTAGGTCTTCTAAAATATTCGGTTGTCTACCCTTAACGTCCATTTTGTTTTTATACTGTAAAATAGACAAGGATTAGATTCATAAAAGATAATTAACAAACAATACAAGCAATTTTTACATAGAACATAAAAGGACAAGCACACTACAGTACACATAATACACAACATGATTACAACCCTCTAATCTGAATCACTGGTTTCTTCTTCTTCGGACTTGGTTCGTTTTCCTAATTTTCTAGGGATATATGGTGTTCCTCTAATACGAGCCGTCATTTTCCACAATGGTTTAGAAAAACCTGGTGGTTTAGAGGTTCTCGAGTTATTGTTACAATTTAGGAAATACGGACGTTGCCGATACATATAAAGTTCATCGGAGTTGGAATCAGGTTTCTTTATTTTTATACCTTTTCCCTTATTATTTTCTTTTGCTTTATTAAATTGGGTCGAGGTAATTTCTATAATATCATCGGAATCCTCATCGGGATCCGATTCATCAAAAAATTGGTAATCTTCCCAATATTTTGCTTCCTTGGCGGAAACACCATTGACCATTTTTAACGTTGGTCCGTTTGTTGAGGATTTTCTTTTATTTAATCGATTTACTGTAGGTAACAATATTTCTTCCTCCGGAACCTCTTCTTCTTCCGGTTCCTCCTCTTTTGGTTCCTCTTCTTCCGGTTCCTCCTCTTCTGGTTCCTCCTCTTCTGGTTCCTCCTCTTCCGGTTCCTCCTCTTCTGATTCCTCTTCGGGAATTTGTGAATCTTCCCAAAGTATATTCGAATCTTCATTATTATCAGGTGAGTCGATGGGATTTGTACTAGTGGTAGACATCTATTACACAATATCAAACATATTAAGAGGTTAATATATCACATAATAATTACATATAGTTTCCAACAAAAGTGTTAAGCAATCATTTTTAAAGAAAACACGGTCGAAGTCCAGACTCACTAATGTATCCTAACAAACTCGATAAGACACACTAATGCAAATTTCTGGTTCTCTAAGACCAACGCTCGGATACCAACTGAAATGTCCCGTTCATATTGATTATAAACGTTCCATATTAATTGATTTCGTTGCGAGGTTTTGACCTCTATATGAGACGTTTTCCAAAGACTGCATTCGTTTTTAAAAAACAAACCATAACCTTTATTTTATCGACAAGGTTAAAAGGACACCACCTAGATTATCAGAAATGATAATCTAAAAAAATGTCACACTTACACACTACCAATACATATTGGTTTACAATATTAATATGTTACAACAAAGTAAATTTCGAATGCAGTTTTAAACAATATTATACAAGCATTCTGACTCCAAATCTTGTCTATATATTAGCATGCAACAGCGAAAGCTCTTAATAATCACCTGAAAATAAACATGCTTTAAACGTCAACAAAAATATTGGTGAGTTATAGGTTTAATCTATATATTTATTAAATCGTAATAATAGACCACAAGATTTCATATTTCAATATATATCCCATACATAAGGATAAAAATCATTCATATGGTGAACACCTGGTAACCGACATTAACAAGATGCATATAAGAATATCCCCATCATTCCGGGACATCCATCGGACATGATATAAAACTCGAAGTACTAAAGCATCTGGTACTTTGAATGGGGTTCGTTAGGCCCAATAGATCTATCTTTAGGATTCGCGTTAATTAGGCGTGCACTAATTCTCAAAATTAGTGGTGTTCCCTAATTCTTAGGCTACCAAACAAAAGGGGCATATTCGGCTTCGATCATTCAACCATAGAAAGTAGTTTCATGTACTTGTATCTATTTTGTAAAACATTTATAAAGCTGCATGTATTCTCATCCCAAAAATATTAGATTTTAAAAGTGGGACTATAACTCACTTTCACAGATTTTTACTTCGTCGGGAAGTAAGACTTGGCCACTGGTCGATTCACGAACCTATAACAAATATGTATATATATATCAAAGTATGTTCAAAATATATTTACAACATTTTTAATATCTTTTAATGTTTTAAATATTTTCAGTCAACTGTCCTCGTTAGTAACCTACAACTAGTTGTCCATAGTTAGATGTACAGAAATAAATTAATATATATTATCTTGACCCAATCCACGACCCAGTGTATACATGTCTGAGGCTAGATCACAACTCAAAGTATATATATTTTTGGAATCAACCTCAACCCTGTATAGCTAACTCCAACATTACTGCATATAGAGTGTCTATGGTTGTTCCAAATAATACATATAGATGGGTCGATATGATATGTCAAAACATTTGCATACGTGTCTATGGTATCTCAAGATTACATAATATATTAGAATACATGTATAATACAATATAAGTTAGCTAGGATATGATTTGTATAGAATTGTTACAATATTTCCCGTAGCTACAACAATCAAAAAATATCCAATCTTGTTTTACCCATAACTTATTCGTTTTAAATCCGTTTTGAGTGAATAAAATTGCTATGGTTTCGTATTGAACTCTATTTTATGAATCTAAACAGAAAAAGTATAGGTTTATAGATGGAAATGTAAATTAAAAGTTGTTTTTGAAAGAGGTAGTCATTTCAGTCGAAAGAACGACGTCTTGATGACCATTTTGAAAAACATACTTCCACTTTGAGTTTAACTATGTTTTTTGGATATAGTTTCATGTTCATAAGAAAAATCATTTTCCCAGAAGAACAACTTTTAAATCAAAGTTTATCATAGTTTTTAATTATCAAACTCAAAACAGCCCGCGGTGTTACTACGACGGCGTATGTCCGGTTTTACGGTGTTTTTCGTGTTTCCAAGGTTTAAATCATTAAATTAGCATATCATATATATATATATATATATATATATATATATATATATATATATATATATATATATATATATATATATATATATATATATATATATATATATATATATATATATATATATATATATATAGAATATGTGTTTAGTTGATTTTAAAATTAAAGTTAAATGGATTAACTTTATTTGCGAACAAGTTTAGAATTAACTAAACTATGTTCTAGTGATTACAAGTTTAAATCTTCGAATAAGATAGTTTTATATGCATGAATCGAATGATGTTATGAACATCATTACTACCTTAATTTTAGTAGGTAAACCTACTGGAAATGAGAAAAATAGATCTAGCTTCAAAGGATCCTTGGATGGCTTGAAAGTTCTTGAAGCAGAATCATGACACGAAAACAAGTTCAAGTAAGATTTCCACTCGAAATAAGATTGTTATAGTTATAGAAATTCAATCAAAGTTTGAACATGAGTATTACCTTGTATTAGAAAGATATCTTACTGTAAATAAGAAAGATTTCTTGAGGTTGGTTGATCACTTTACAAGATTGGAAGTAAGCTAGCAAACTTGGAAGTATTCTTGATTTTATGAAACTAGAACTTATAGAATTTATGAAGAACACTTAGAACTTGAAGATAGAACTTGAGAGAGATCAACTATATGAAGAAAATTGAAGAATGAAAGTGTTTGTAGGTGTTTTTGGTCGTTGGTATATGGATTAGATATAAAGGATGTGTAATTTTGTTACTTGTAAATAAGTCATGAATGATTACTAATATTTTTGTAATTTTATGAGATATTTTATGCTAGTTGCCAAATGATGGTTCCCACGTGTGTTAGGTGACTCACATGGGCTGCTAAGAGCTGATCGTTGGAGTGTATATACCAATAGTACATACATCTAAAGGCTGTGTATTGTACGAGTACGAATACGGGTGCATACGAGTAGAATTGTTGATGAAACTGAACGAGGATGTAATTGTAAGAATTTTTGTTAAGTAGAAGTATTTTGATATGTGTCTTGAAGTCTTTCAAAAGTGTATGAATACATATTAAAATACTACATGTATATACATTTTAACTGAGTCGTTAAGTCATCGTTAGTCGTTACATGTAAATGTTGTTTTGAAGCCTTTAGGTTAACGATCCTGTTAAGTGTTGTTAACCCATTGTTTATTATATCAAATGAGATGTTAAATTATTACATTATCGTGATATTATGATATATTAATATATCTTAATATGATATATATACAATTAAATGTCGTTACAACGATAATCGTTACATATATGCCTCGTTTCGAAATCCTTAAGTTAGTAGTCTTGTTTTTACATATTTAGTTCATTGTTAATATACTTAATGATATGTTTACTTATCATAATACCATGTTAACTATATATATATCCATATACATAACATCATATCGTTTTTACAAGTTTTAACGTTCGTGAATCACCGGTCAACTTGGGTGGTCAATTGTCTATATGAAATCTATTTCACTTAATCAAGTCTTAACAAGTTTAATTGCTTAATATGTTGGAAACACTTAATCATGTAAATAACAATTTTATTTAATATATATAAAAATAGAAAAGTTCGGGTCACTACAGATATGAAGTGTGTTAAATATAAATTGTTATAATATTATTATTATAAATATCATTACTAATATTAGTACTATCATTAATACTATTAGTATTATTATAATTATAAATCTTATAGATATTATTATTATCAATAATAATAATATTATTATTATAAATATTATATTAAGAGTATTATTATTATTATAGTTATATTTATTAATTAATAAGATTAATTATATTATATAGAAAATATATGAACAGATATATAAAAAAAGATATATCTTATCTATATACATATATACTGAATTATATATACATATTTATATTAGGAATCAGTTTGGAATTCATATTATATATAGATATACGTATTATAAACAGATATATATATAAATATTGTTAAATACAAAATATATATATTCAAATAATGCACGATTCTGTTTAGCATAGCTTTCAAGCTGTTCTTAATTGATTCCTCAATCTATAAATTCATACAATCCATGAATCAGTCACAGAAACTAGCCAAAATCTGTTAGCCGTTCCAATCACCTTTTAAATTTTTTTATTTTATTTTGGTACCTGCTTATATTCTGTCGACCTCATCTATCCTATAAGATCAAACCGATTGATTTTCTTTTAATGGGACTTAAACCCATTCGAGTAATACACCTATTATTATCAATAAATAATTACAGATGCAATTACTTGAAGAATTTAACAGAATTTTTTTAACAACT
The DNA here is from genome assembly GCF_046630445.1 of Rutidosis leptorrhynchoides. Classification (NCBI taxonomy): domain Eukaryota; kingdom Viridiplantae; phylum Streptophyta; class Magnoliopsida; order Asterales; family Asteraceae; genus Rutidosis; species Rutidosis leptorrhynchoides. The sequence goes on from NC_092333.1 coordinate 162,480,625, forward strand.
CTTGTAACCTCTGTTCTTCATCTATTTTAGCCAAAATTAGAATTCTTTGTTTTATTTCAAATTCTATAAATGCAGTTCTACTCTAAATCCTCCATTTAAACTTTCTGAAAGGTTTCAAATCCCAATTCTTAGTATAGAGTAAGAATTTTCGAGTCAAAGTGTTGGAAGTAAAAAGTCAAACGTTTGTTCTTCGAAGAATTCGAGTTAAATGTTATGATCTAGGTTCAATTGATGTTTTTAAAAGTTTCTAGGAGTCGTTAAAAACTGATTTCATGTTGTAATTGTTAGCTAAAACAATCTAGATTATTAAAACGTGATTTGAGTTCATACATGCTTAAAAAACGCTGTTACAGCGATATTAATTTTTTTTTTTGTGTTCTGTTTAAACGATTCTATAGCAACTAATCCCTGATGTTATAATTCAAGTCTCAAATAAACTAGGTAACTATATGTTGTATGTTGGGCTGATTCGTGGGTCGACTGGTTCATCAGAAGAAGAAGAAAGAAGGAACATTGTATAAAGGTTAAATATAATTCGGTATTAATATAAGTCAGAAATATACGAATGGAAGAATGGGTAGGGAGGTATCGGGTGAGCGAGAGGTCGAGAGTTAGAATCTTGTCTGGAGCAATTTCTTTTTTAAAAGAAGGGTATACACTTTACTTTTATTTCAATTATTATTATTATTATTATTATTATTATTATTATTATTATTATTATTATTATTATTATTATTATTATTATTATTATTATTATTATTAATATTATTATTATTATTATTATTGCTATCATTAATTGTTGTTATTATTATTTAAAAATTTATGATAAAACTATTATTAATATTAGTACTTGGTAATAACTTATAATTATTAGCATTATTATTACAATTATAATTAATAACATAGGTATTATTAATAACATTATTATTATTGATATAATTATCAGTATCATTAAACTAATTAGTAATATTATCATTATTGTTATTATTAGTGGTATAATTATTATTATTATTATAGGTACAAGTATTATAATCATTATCAATAATATTATTAAAAGTATTAATAACATTATTATTATTATTATTAGTAATCTTATCATTTTAATATTAATACCATCATTAAGATTATGGTTAAGATTATTATCATTATGAAAATAAAACAAAATATTATTATTTTAGTAATAGTATTTTTTTTATAAATAATAGAATTGTTAATGTTAACATAAGTATTATTATTTGTATTATCACGAGTATTATTATGTAAATTACTAAAATCGGTAACATAACTATTATTAACAGAAATGTTTATATTTTACAAATATAATTATTAATATCATTATTATTATCAATAATAGAATTATTAATATTATAATCTCATTAGTAATATTAAGTATTATAATTACTATCATTTTTACCACTATTAATATTATTTTGGTTTTATTATAAGTACTATTATTAACATACAAATGATATATATATATATATATATATATATATATATATATATATATATATATATATATATATATATATATATGTGTGTGTGTGTGTGTCTGTGTGTGTGTGTGTGTGTGTCTGTGTGTGTTAAAAATATATATTTAATACATATAACATAATGAAAATTAATATTTATCATATAACAAAATGAATATATGAAACATATATATTATTAATATAAAAAGTATACAACTAATAAATTTATATATATATATATATATATATATATATATATATATATATATATATATATATATATATATATATATATATATATATATATATATATATATATATTGTGCAATTACAACTATGTATATTAATAAATATACAAATGATATAGGTTCGTGAATCCGAGGCCAACCCTGCATTGTTCAATGTCATCATGTGTATTTTTACTACAAAATACAGTATTGTGAGTTTCATTTGCTCCCTTTTTAAATGCTTTTACAATATATATTTTTGGGACTGAGAATGCATGCGCTGATTTTATAAATATTTGACATAATAGACACAAGTACTTAAAACTACATTCTATAGCTGGATTATTAAACCGAATATGCCCCTTTTTAGTCTGGTAATCTAAGAATTAGGGAACAGACACCCTAATTGACGCGAATCCTAAAGATAGATCTATTGGACCCAACAAGCCCCATCCAAAGTACCATATGCTTTAGTACTTCGAATTTATCATGTCCGAAGGGAGTCCCGAAATGATGGGGATATTCTATATGCATCTTGTTAAGGTCGGTTACCAGGTGTTCACCATATGAATGATTTTTATCTCTATGCAGTTTACGAAATGCCTGATATGAGAATGATATTTATGGAAAAATTGAAATCTTGTGGTCTATTAAAATTATGAAAATGATCGATTATGATAAACTAATGAACTCACCAACCTTTTTGTTGACACTTTAAAGCATGTTTATTCTCAAGTATTAAAGAAATCTTTCACTATGCATTATCTCATTTTAGAGATCTTAATTGGAGTCATTCATGACATATTTCAAAAGACGTTGAATTCGAGTCGTTGAGTTCATCAAGATTATCATTAAGTCATTATAGTTGGATATATTATGAAATGGTACGTATGCCATCAATTTTCGATGTAATGAAAGTTTGTCTTTTAAAAATGAATGCAATGTTTGTAAAATGTATCATATAGAGGTCAAGTACCTCGCGATGTAACCAAATGTAATGTATTCGTCCAGATGGATTAGGACGGGTAATTAAAGAAACACCATTGACTATTATTAATTTTGGTCCATTGGTTGAGGGTTTTCTTTTATTTATCTATTTTTCAGTGGTTTCTAATATTTCCTCCTCCGGAACCTCTTCTTCTTTCGGTTCCTCTTCTTCCGGTTCCTCTTCTTTCGGTTCCTCTTCGGGAATTTTTGAGTCTTCCCAATATATATTCGACTCTTCATTATTATTAGGTGAGTCAATGGGATTTGTACTAGAGGTAGACATCTATCACACAATATCAAACACATTAAGAGATTAATATATCACATAATATTTACATGTTAATAAATACGGTCGAAGTCCAGACTCACTAATGCATCCTACAAACTCGATAAGACACACTAATGTAAATTTCTGGTTCTCTAAGACCAAAGCTCTGATACCAACTGAAATGTCCCGTTCATAATAATTATAAATGTTTCATATTAATTGATATCGTTGCGAGGTTTTGACCTCTATATGAGACGTTTTTCAAAGACTGCATTCGTTTTAAAAAAAACATAACCTTTATTTTATCTACAAAGGTTTAAAGGACATAACCTAGGTTATCAAGTAATGATAATCTAAAATATCGCGCTTACACACGACCATTACATAATGGTTTACAATAAATATTATGTCACAATAAAGAAAACTTTCGAATGCAGTTTTTAGACAATATCATACAAGCATGGACTCAAAATCTTGTCCTTAATTTAGTATGCAATAGCGGAAGCTCTTAATAATCACCTGAGAATAAACATGCTTAAAACGTCAACAAAAATGTTGGTGAGTTATAGGTTTAACCTATATAATTATCAATCATAATAATTGACCACAACATTTTTATTTTTATAAACACATCTCATATCAGGCATTTCGCAAACTACATAGAGATAAAAATCATTCATATGTTGAACACCTAGTAACCGACATTAACTTAATGCATAGAATATCCCCAAACAGAACCTCTCGTCTGTATAATAATCTCGAAGTACTAAATCCATCCATAACCTGAATGGGGGTTGTTACGCCCAATAGATCTATCTTTAGGATTCGCTTCAATTAGGGGCCATTTCCCTAATTCTTAGGTTACCAGACTTGAAGGGCGATATTCGGTTTAATAATCCAACCATAGAATGTAGTTTCGCATACTTGTGTCTATTTTGTAAAACATTTATAAAATTGCATGTATTCTCATCCCAAAATATTAGATTTTAAAAATGGGACTATAACTCACTTTCACAGATTTTTACTTCGTCGGAAATTTAAGACTTGGCCACGGATCGATTCACGAACCTATAAAAAATATATACATATATATCAAAGTATGATCGAAATATATTCACAACATTTTTTATTACATTTTAATGATTTAAGTTTATTAAGTTAGCGGTCCAACGTTAGTAATCTACAACTAGTTGTCCACAGTTAGATGTACAGAAATAAATCAATATATATTATCTCGAATCAATCCATGACCCAGTGTATACAAGTCTCAGGCTAGGTCACAACTCAAAGTATATATATTATTTTGGAATCAACCTCAACCCTGTATAGCTAACTCAAGCATTACTGCATATAGAGTGTCTATGGTTGTTCCAAATAATATATATAGATGGGTGGATATGATATGTCAAAACATTGTATACGTGTCTATGGTATCCCAAGATTACATAATATATGTTAGAATACATGTATAATACAATATAAGTTAGTTAAGTTATGGTTAGTCTAGATTTGTTACAAAATTTTCGTAGCTAAAACTAGCAAATGTATCCAATTTTGTTTTACCCGTTATTTCTTTGTTTCAAATCTGTTTTGAGTGATTCAAGTTTATGAAATGAAATGAAATTTATGAAACTAAACAGAAAAAGTATAAGTTTATAGTTGGAAATACATGTTACAAGTCATTTTTTAAAGAGGTAGTCATTTCCATCGAAAAAATGACATTTTGATGACCATTTTGAAAAACATACTTCAACTTGGTGTTTAACCATGATTTTTGGATATAGTATCATATTCATATGAAATATCATTTTTCCAGAAAACAAACTTCCAATTCAAAGATTAAGATAGTTTTTATTTTTCTAACCCAAAACAGCCCCCGGTTTCACTACGATGGCGTATGTCCGGTTTTACGTCGTTCTTCGTGTTTCCAGGTTTTAAATCATTAAGTTAGCATATCATAAAGATATACAACATGTGTTTAATTGATTTTAAAAGTTATGTTAGAAGGATTAACTTTGTTTGCGAACAAGTTTAGAATTAACTAAACTATGTTCTAGTGATTACAAGTTTAAATCTTCGAATAAGATAGTTATATATATATATATATATATATATATATATATATATATATATATATATATATATATATATATATATATATATATATATATATATATATATATATATATATATATATATATATATATATATATATGAATTGAATGATGTTATGAACATCATTACTACCTTAAGTTTAGTAGGTAAACCTACTAGAAGTGACAAAAATTGATCTAGCTTCAAAGGATCTTGGATGGCTTGAAAGTTCTTGAAGTAGAATCATGACACAAAAACAAGTTCAAGTAAGATTTTTACTCGAATTAAGATAGTTTATAGTTATAGAAATCGAATCAAAGTTTGAATATGAATATTACCTTGAATTAGAATGATAACCTACTATAAATAAAAGAGGTTTCTTGATCTTAGATGATTACTTGGAATGGATTAGAAAGCTTGGAAGTACACTTGTAAACTTGAAAGTATTCTTGATTTTATGAAACTAGAACTTATAGAATTTATGAAGAACACTTAGAACTTGAAGATAGAATTTGAGAGAGATCAATTAGATTAAGAAAATTGAAGAATGAAAGTGTTTGTAGGTGTTTTTGGTCGTTGGTATATGGATTAGATATAAAGGATGTGTAAGTTTATTTTTTTGTAAATAATTCATGAATGATTTATAATATTTTTTGTAATTTTGTGAGATATTTCATACTAGTTGCCAAATGATGGTTCCCACATGTTTAGGTGACTCACAAGGGCTGCTAAGAGCTGATCATTGAAGTGTATATACCAATAGTAAATACATCTAGAATATGTGTATTGTACGAGTACGAATACGGGTGCATACGAGTAGAATTGTTGATGAAAATGAATGAGGATGTAATTGTAAGCATTTTTGGTAAGTAGAAGTACTTTGATATATGTCTTGAAGTCTTTCAAAAGTGTACTAATACATCTAAATACACTACATGTATACACATTTTAACTGAGTCGTTAAGTCATCGTTACTCGTTACATGTAAGTGTTGTTTCGAAACCTTTAAGTTAACGATCTTATTAAATGTGATTAATTCATTGTTAGTATACTTAAATGAGATGTTAAATTGTTATGTTAACATGATAACATGGTGTATGAATATATCTTAACATCATATATATATATATATATATATATATATATATATATATATATATATATATGTTAAAATACTATTACAATGATAATCGTTACATATATATATTGTTTCGAAATCTTTAAGTTAGTAGTCTCATCTAACTTGTATAATTCATTGTTAATACACTCAATGATATACTTAATTATCATTTTATCATGTTAAATATAGTATATCAATATCTTAATACAATACATATGTATTTAGTAAGACGTTGTTATAACGATAATCGTTATGTATATCGTTTCGAGCTTCATAATTCAATATTCTCATTTTTTTATGTATATCACACATTGTTAATATACTTAGTGAGATACTTACTTATCATAATCTTATGTTAACCATATATATGTCTATATATATATCATCATGTCATTTTTAAAAGTTTTAACGTTCGTGAATCGCTGGTCAACTTGGGTGGTCAATTGTCTACATGAAACTCATTTCAAATAATCAAGTCTTAACAAGTTTGATTGCTTAACATGTTGGAAACATTTAATCATGCAAATATAGTTTTCATTTAATATATAATCATGGAATAATCATGAAAAAGTTCGGGTCACTACAATTCGCTAGTGAGGAGCCTGATCATGTATACTCTACATCTGAGAGTTGGAAAGTACGCCTTTTTCACTATGGACGTGATTGAAATCTAGTGACTAAATCATTGAAGCTCGAAACTTCTTCTAATACTTTCGAAATATGTGCGGACTTCCGATGAAGGCATAATAAAAAGATCTACAGGTGGGGCAAGGGAGAGTCTAGTAGAAAGATCCTTATATTCCCGCTTTTTGCTTGAGGACAAGCAAAGCCAAGTGTGGGGTATTTGATATCGTTCAAAAAGTCACATTTTTATCCCCAATATTAAGCCATAAAACAATAAAGATTCAAACTTTGTCGGCAAAATTATCGCTTTTTCGGTTGATTTTGTAGATTAAGTAATTACGAAGGCGATGCAAAAAGAATTAAGTAAAATAGAGCTAAAACGAAGATTCTAAAGTGAAAATGGTGAAAGACAAGAAATAAGTTACGATCCAGCAAATCAGCAAGCAAACGGCCTGCCAAATGGCTTGCCAGTATGGCAAACGGTCTGCCAAACGGTCAGAACAAACGGGCACCTTAAACGGGAAAACCTGGCAAACGGCCCCTGCAAACGGCCTGCCAAACGGCTTACCAAATGGCCTGCCAGCCGTTTGCAGGCAAATTTCAAGTCTATTTCAAGGGCTTTCTCCATCCATTTCAACAGACACTCAATTTGTAATTCATTTCATATTTTCAAGTTTTTAGTAGTAGTTAGCTTAGCTTTTATTTTCCGGAGGATATCCCGGCGAGTCCCTGCGATCTCGGGCAGATTTCTTCGGCCTTTTCAGGTTTTTATCCGAAACGCTTGTCTTTTGTATTAAACATGTGTTCTTACTTTTTATGTTTAATTATGCATTCCGATATTACCATGATAGCTTACTTAATCTGTATGTTGCCATGATAGAAGTTTGGGTTAGCGTAATTATGTTAATTTAGTACGATTACTGTTATAATACTGAACTAAGGATTGACCAATCTAGGTTGTGATCAGGACTTGTCCACCTATATGAAATTACCTACTTCGTAGGATTAAGACCCCTGGTTATACTGTATCTTAAGATTCTATGAACTCGGTATGGCCGGAGTTCCCGAGAGGCATATAATGCGCTTTTAGGACACGGAACTTAGAAATTGAGACATTAATGACCTAGTATGCCTACTAACTATTCCGAAGAGATTTCTTAGGAGCTGTTAAGATCTAGTTAGTGCCTTCACTGTGTGACTCAAGCCTATTGCATGTTCTTGTCTGATTGTTGCCTTAGGTCTTAGTCATATCAACTATTTAGGTATTCATTAGATTTCTATCTGCTTTACTATCAGTATATTAACTGTGATGCTGTATAATGTTTGAATTGATATGATCTCATTAGTATGATGGAATGGTTTTTAGTTTTCATTTAAGGTTTTGCCAACTTAAACTGACGGATTCCTTCCGTTTGTGATCAGTGTTCAATCAATGCGGCACGTTGTTATTCAGTTAACTAAACTGATAATGAGGGTTAGGATTAGAGCTTAACTCACTAATAAACCTAGTACTTTACTGAGGATAACCTTCGAGGTATTTTTACCTTTCAATTATACGACCAAGTGACATACTTCTCACTGCTCAAATAGAACTCCGAGAGTTCAGAGACAAGTAGGTCTGTGTAATTGGCTCATCCAACCAGATCTACATCATTCCAAGCATAGTCTTAACATAAGCATAATTACCTTTCCTTAACCCAAAACTGATATCTTGGTCAACATTTTCCTGATCTACATACTTCGGATATCCTTCCACTTATTTACTTTTCTGCATTTAAGACTTTTAGCTAAAAAACAACTACTATCTTTTATCCAGGTAATTTAACTAAAAGACAATTATCCACTTGATTCTCAATTCATTAATCAGCAAAAATACGATACTAGGCTAACTTACACCTTCTACACCTTAGAAAGTAAAAGTAAATTTAGGCCCCGTACAATATAAATAAACAAAACCACCGTGTGCTACCTTGGTCAACTGAATCAGACGTCCTGCAGCCTAACGACACCGCACAAATAAAACCGTCCGTTTTGGCCATATCAAGAAGGTTAAAATTTGAATAGAGCTCTCAAGACGGTGGTTTGGGCATCTTCGAAGCAAATGTTTGAATCTCTCCCATGCAGTGTAGAGTGATTCATTAGAAGATTGTTGAAATTTTACGATGTCATTCCTAAGTCTGATTTGTTTTGATGGGGGAAAGTACTTGATTAAGAAAGTTGTTGCATTTCCTCCCATGAGGTGAGAGAGTTAGGTTCTAACCCCTCAAACCATGTTTTTGCATGAAGAGTTAAGGATTAGGGGAACAGATACAGATGAACTACATCTTGCTCAACCCCGATTTGCTTATAAAAGTTGGATAAGGAGAGGAATCTATCTAAATGAGAGTTGGGATCGTCATTTGGTAAGCCGTGAAATAGGAAATGGTTGTGAATGAGTTGCATGATGCTATGCTTAAGCATAAAAGACGCACCGTTAACCTCTGGATACAGTATCGGTCCTCCTCGTCCTTCTAACGAAGGTTTGGTGATGTCAGTGAGAGTGATGCGTGCGTCTATCGTCGAACTATCGGTAGGTAAGTGTGGATCTCGTCGGATGGGTACAATGTATGATATCGGATAGAAGAAAGGATGTGTTGGAAGAATTCTTAGCGGTCTAAGTAGGTTAAACCATCCTAAGGGTTCACTAATAAGGAAGTCCATTTTAAACTTTTTAATTAAACTAAATTAAGCTAATATTATCTAACCTAACTACGGTAAATTAGTAACTTCTGACAATGCTAGTCTCAGTCAAAAAGGGTCTCTTAAAAACTAACTAATCTAAACAGGATCCAAATCGTACTACCGCTCCCCGACCGCAGCGCCAAAAATTTAACTCTCCTATGATATGCCCGAATCGGATGGTTTATTTATGCGGTGTCGTTAGGTCGCAAAACGTCAACTCAGGTTATCAACAGAAGAAGTTGATTGTTTAATTTATATATGCTGGGCCTAAATCTATTATTCCTTCCTATGGGTTAGCAAGGGCAAATATGACCTAGGGTAGTTCCTTGAGCGGTCGAATTTGAAATGGAGCTCATTTAGATAATCTAGTAATTAAGATTGGGTTTGCACACAATATAGTATCCAAGACTAGTGGCCAGGTACACCTTGTGTGGAGAGGCAGGATTCTTTTGGTCCCAATAAATTGGCGACTGTTCGGAAAATCCAACAACCAAGTCCAACCGGTTTATTCTAGACACCACTTTATCCGGAATATCAAATTATGTAAAGGCAATAGTTGGGTTGATTTGATTTATAATTGTATTTAAAATATTAAAGCAATATAATTAAAATAAGCTAGCTAGCATGCAACAGCGAAGGACAGAAAAGACGTGGCTCACCATGATTTAAGATAACGTAGTGTCGAGATGATTGCTAGACACTCATTGGTTAGATATACCTTAGTGAAAACAATAGATTCCCTACTAATATATTTCTCGATTAGCATGTCACGAGGACCTAGGTTATCGTGATTCTGATCGGATGGACTATGCTCAACTCCCGACGCTTTATCCGGTTTAAGGATATAACAGCCCACCTTGGATGCAATGCATACCTTGGGCGCACGAATAGAGTAGCATAGCAATATATATAGAATAACCAACATTTCTTAACACCTTAGTGTATCACCCAAGTGAGTGGTTATGATTGTGTTTCGAATCCCTTTCTGTCAATGGTTTGGTAAAATCTAAGGGTTTTTAGACAAATTAGAACCTCTGATAGTTGTCAGTCATCCTTAAAGATTTATAAGCTTAGCTTGTATTCTAGTGCATTAAATTCCCATTTATGATTTAAACTAGCCCTTACATAAATCTACCCAATAAATCCCTTAGTTATCCACCATGTACTAGACTTATAGTGGTTCCATAGCTTCTAACCTTGACCATGCTCAAGTGGTCCTATAGTACATCAACATTGTACTCTACTGTTGCAACAGTATTTCCTCGAGTCTTATACTCTTGACCAATGTCTTGATCTGGTCCTACGATAATTCCCCATGTACTTTATAGTATTTTCGATGGGTTCATACCTTAACCAATGTATAAACACAGATAATTAATTACCTTATAATTGTCGACTTTATAAAAGGTTTTAATCACGTTTATTGGTAGAAGGACGATAATAACGAGGTTTAATATCATAGATGGAAAGACAGTACGAAACGATAATCATCCGCTACTAACATTATTAAATCATGGCAAACAATCAAGGAACTACTCACACATCATGGCAACAAGCATTTCTAATATTAATAAATCACAAACATCAAACAAGAATAATATAATAAATTAATAAAAGAAAGGATAGATGTTACCGAATAATGTTAGCAAAATAACACTTGTATTTCTTCATAATATCCATAGTATTACAATTCTAGATAACTTCTACTACTAACTACTTTCTAATCTCCTATTGATCACTAGAGAGCGACAATATAGGGTTAAGGCTACTCAAGGGCCATATACTTTTTGTTTTGTCCCGATGTAGTCCATATATCCAAAAAAATACTATTATAGGCCATAAACTTTGAAAAAGTGTATCGATGTAAACAAAAGGTAACCTGTTACCGGCTAAACATGTCACCTTTTGTTTACATCGATACACTTTTTAAAAATATGTGACCTACATCGATACACTTTTTGAAAGTATGTGAACTACATTAGTACTTTTTTGTATAAAGCTTACATTGGAACAAAAAAAAATTATACTTTTTTGAAGATCAACCTACAAAATCAATCAACCTTATTTATCTGGACAACGGTTTACGTTAACACATTTTTTTAAAGTTTATGGCCTTTAATAGTATTTTTTTGGGTATATGGACTACATCGGGACAAAATAAAAAGTATATGGCCTTTGAGTAGCCTTAACCCAAAATTATAAAATAAGTTATTTAAACGCGAGTTAATCGTCTTAGTCGATTTTGCTCGTTTTTCCTCGTTTTTCATCCGTTTTTAGTGATTCTTGACACATAGCCTTTGTAATGACGTAATCTACCAAATAAAGCAAATAAATGCTTATTTAGATGATAAAGTCAATTCCTTTATCATAAATGGGGCTAATAGCGGGGGTAAAAACGTGACTTTTTAGCCGATATCAAACAATCTGCTGGCATAAGTTACATGTAATTCGGGCTCGCATTGACAAGCTTCCAATACTCGGTATACCACACGTAACCAATCAAAGGTTTTAGTTGGATTAGAACTACCGACATACTCTGGAGGCTTACAATCAAGGAATTTCTTGAACGTACACTTTTTCTTTGTTTCAATTGTTGGTGGCTGCCACATTTGGATCACATAAGGATACTTAACTTGACCCAGATTTTGGTATCCCTGTTGAGGCTGTGACTGTTGCTGAGGTGGCATTTGAAACTTTGGAAATGGCAACGAAACTTGGAACTATTGTGGTTGTGATGAAGTTCCCCCTGATGCAGACCCAAAATGAGGTACAGAAAACCCTGGAGGTGTATTATCATCATTACCCATCGCGGTACCCGCAGAAACAATACCTTCTAGCTTAGTTATCTGGTCTCGGGATTCTTTCAATCGACTCTCCATTCGTTGGATGTACTCTTGCTGATTAGGGTCTAAGTCTTCCCCTTCAGGTGGAGCTCTGAAGATTCCGGGGGTAGGTAGAGCTCGAACATCCTGCCTTTCGTCAGTCATCTTTCACCTGTACTACACATCATCTCACAAAAGCTTAGTGGATAATCCGTTAGTACCTACAGACTATCATACCATTCTCTACATTCACTTAGCTTGTCTCCCAAGGATATGTTTGACACACTGCCGAAGGTTTGGGAACATGACATCCATGTGTACACGTTGCCAAACCTACGCTTTGATACCAACTTGTGACACCGTCCATTTTTTTTAAATACACAGCAGAAACTTTACAAATATAATAATTACATATCCATATTTATGTTTTACATTACCACACGGATATTATAAATCATCTGGTGTTACGTTGAACAACTATTATTATGTTATACAAAAGACATCAGAGTTTGATCTTCAAACATATCCAACAACACAAGCTCCTCCCAAAACCCTAGCGTATAAGCCTACCTGCAGGGAGGATATAACGACCCATCCTAATCTATCTGGATGAATACATTACATTTGGTTACATCGCGAGGTACTTGACCTCTATATGATACATTTTACAAACATTGCATTCGTTTTTAAAAGACAAACTTTCATTTCATTGAAAGATTGACAGGCATGCATACCATTTCATAATATGTCCCAATCTATAAATGACTTAATAATAATCTTGAACTCAATGACTTGAATGCAACGTCTTTTGAAATATGCCCTGAATGACTCCAAGTAATATCTTTAAAATGAGCAAATGCACAGCGGAAGATTTCTTTCAAACCTGAGAATAAACATGCTTTCAAGTGTCAACCAAAAGGTTGGTGAGTTCATTAGTTTATCATAAACATTCATTTCCATCATTTTAATAGATCACAAGATTTCATATATTTAATTGTACACGTAACCCGAGTACAAAATAACACGCGTAACCCGCAAATTAAAAATCGTTCATATGGTGAACGCTTGATAACCGACTTAACTTTAATGCATAGAATATCCCTAAATAGAACCTCTCGTTTGTATAATAATAATAATCTCGAAGTACTAAAGCATCCGTACTCCGAATGGGACTTGTCGAGGTCCATAGATCTATCTTTAGGATTCTCGTCAATTAGGGGCCATACCCATTTCCTAATTATTAGGTTACCAAGCTAAAAAGGGGTGATATTCAATATTCATAATCCAGTCATAGAATGTAGTTTTTGATCACTTGTGTCTATTTCATAAAACATTAATAAAATCAGCGCATGTATTCTCAGTCCCAAAAATATATATATAAAAGGGAGTAATGAAACTCACAATCCAATATTTTGTAGTAAAAATATTCATACGACGAAACTGAACAATGCAGAGTTGGCCTCGGATTCACGAACCTATATCATTTGTATATATATTAACACGCACAAATGGAATCGAATAAATTTATATATATATTTTATTAGTTATATCATTTTTATGTTAATAACATAAATACTTAATGTTTTCATTCATATATATAGAAATATAAATTTTTGTTTTGTTATAAGTATTAAATATATTTTTATATATATTTTAGTTGTTTGTTAAGATAGTTATTTTAATAATGCTAAAATAATATTAATAATGGTAAAAATGATAATAATTATAATACTTAGTGTTTATAATAAATTTAATAAGGTTAATAATCCTATTAGTGATAATAATAATGATAATGATATTAATAATAATAACTATAAAAATATTAATTTTTCTATTAATGATAGTTATGATAATGATTTTAGTAACTACACAATAATACTGATAACAATGATGATACTATATAATAATAATGATAATAATATTAATGAAAGTTTTATAAGTAAATCTTACAATAATGATAATAATAGTTTTTAAATGAAAGGTTTAGTAATATTAACAATATTAATTACAAATAGATTAATAATAATACTAATGTTTAAAAAAAATGATACTAATACTAATATAATGATAACTTTAATAAACATAATTATAATAATAATAATAATAATAATAATAATAATAATAATAATAATAATAATAATACCTAAATTTTAAGGTTAATAATAATGTTAGTAATACTTATAAAAATACTAAAGATAATAATGTTTCTAATACTTATAACTATAAACATGATATTAGTAATAATAATTATTATAATACTAACAATAACAATAATTAATAATGATCATAATATCAATAATAATACTAATAATACTTATAATTTTAATACATGATGATAATAATAATAATCATAACATTAATAACAATTAATAATAATAATAATAATAATAATAATAATAATAATAATAATAATAATAACAATAATAATAATAATGATTTTTGAAATGAAAAACTACCTAAAAAAGTGTTTAAAAAAATAGTTGACACCAGCAGGAATCGAACCCGAGACCTCCTGAATACCCGAACACCCATACAGCCATCCGCCTAATTCTGTTTTCCCTGAATAATACTTCTTTTAATTTTCATTATATTAAAACTCGTATTCATCCTCTTCATCACCAAGTTTTAATCGACCAATTCCAATTAACCAATCTATCATCGAGTTAAATATTTGGTTTTAGGATTTCAAACGAAACCAAAACAATGAGTTGAGGTGATTAACAGAATAAGAAAGGAAAAGAAAAAATTAAATTAAATAAAAAAACAACAGCTCGTATTTGCCGAATATGACTCCAAAACTTGATTTTGATTTTTAGATAGTTTTAGATAATAATTATAACATGAAATACGTAAGAAATCCTTCCCTGAATCTTTTTCAAACATCAATTGATCCAGAAACAACATATAAATCATGAATTCGAAGGAAGGAGAAATAGTTGACTTTTTTTGGTTTGAACTTTGACTTCGAAATTAAAAATCAAACGAAAAAATTAAAGATTGAAATCTTACAGACAGTTGATATAGATGATTCCTAACACGATGGTATTTTTATATTTTGATAATTCATTCGATTATGAGTTTTTGATAAAAATATATGCGTACAGAGGAACCGGTTCAGTTCCTTTTGATTTGGTTTCTCTTTTTTCGAATTGCAATAAAAGATTATATAATGTACCAGTTGTGGAGTGATGTTGTAACAATATTCGATCGAGAGTTTGTTTTGTAATGAATCAGTGGGTCGACAGCTCTTCACGAGCAAGAAGAAAAAGAAGCAGAAACAAACAAGAATGATAGGGATCTATTACCTAATTACGCGAAAATATATTTCAGTATTTATATAACTGAATTTATATATTTGTATTTATTTTTATATATCTGTCTTTGATATATTATAACTAATCCTAAAAATTATTAAATATATTAATAATATTAATACTTTTAATATTATATATAATGATAAAAATATAGTAATAATAATAAAAATAACAATAATCTTATTGTAATAATAATAATATCATTATTAAGGATAATGATAGTAATTATAATAATAATAATAATAATAATAACAATAATAATATTAATAATAATAATATTAATATAACAAATTACTATTACACGTAATTATTTACATAAAATGAAATATTATGAATTTCTATATATAATATTTATAAATTTCTTCTATTTTAATATTCATATATATAATTATGTATAAAATTGTTATATATTACATATATCAATCTACAATGATATATACATATCTATATACACATAAATGTTCGTGAATCGTCGAGCACGGTCAAAGGGTAAATGAATACAGGAATCTAGTTCAAAGTTTTTGTGATTTCAACATTACAAACTTTGCTTATCGTGTCGGAATATATAAAGATCAAGTTTAAATTTGGTCAAAAATTTCCGGGTTGTTACAGTACCTACCCGTTAAAGAAATTTCATCCCGAAATTTGATTGGGATGGTCATGGCTGACAATAAGTATGTTTTCATGACGCATATGAGCTGATAATTAGAGTTTTATCATCAGCGAGTAATTTAGATAAAACAATTCAATTACGCGAAGAGTATAAGTGAAGTTATCACAAAAGAGCGAAATGAGTAAACGTAGATTAGTCATATCTTTTGACGTAGATAGGATTGATTTCCAGAGTTCAAGGGATATAAAGAAAATCTTCGAAATCTAAAAGATTTGATTCTTCGGCGAATAAGGAAATTAAGATTCTATAATTAAATACGGTGATCTGCCTCGATTACTCCGCCTGATATTTCCATTATAAATTTACCTTTTCTGTTCCATTAGATTTCACCACTCCTATACCTTCCTTCTCAGTTCATATACCCAAAAGATTATAATAATGCTTAATCCGGTTCTAATCTTTGTTCTTATTCTGACTATCGTAATGATCGTTCTTCTTTTCCAACTTCCACCGGAAGAATCTGTTTATTTCTACTATGCTCTAGGGATTATTGTATTTATAATCCCCCCGTGTCTTTATATTGCTATACGCACTGATATCCACGGTTTGTAATTTATGTGTTGTTATTGGGCTTTATATTTTCTCTTATATTTTGGAGCTCTTTGCCTTTTTATTCTCTTCTCGACCTCTAATAAAGCGAGTAATGGTCCAGAATTCGTAAGTATGTAGTTTCGAATGAACTTAGTGTTCTAAACAAGAAAGAACGTAATAGCACGATTTGATTTGTCAAATTACCAGAATCACTGAGAATAGAACTATCAAGAATATATTTTCTTGATATGTTCAGAAGTTAAGCAGAATGAAAGAGTTATGTAACATGGCACATGATGACGTTATGATCTGTGAATCATCACTTTCCATTTAGAAACTCAGCATGACTTACTGTAATATAATCATGTTGATCAAGTGTCATTATATTATACTAACTCATGCTTTAGTTCCCAACACTACTTCAAAATTCATTCATAGTTTATACTTAGATTTTGAAGAAATTTCCAATATAATGTATTACAGATAGCACGAAGAGATATATAATTTCGGACGAGAATATTTATGAAAATATCTTCAGAAGTATCGAAGATATTTATGATGATATTTTGGAATTTCTAAGTTCGAAAGTTGATAAGGAAAAATTTTCCGCAAGATTTAACATCACTTCGGAGCAGGATATTCTCTAAAGATTTCATCGGATCCAGAATTACCTGGATTCTTTGAATATAGGATTTGGTTCTTGAATTTATCCTTGGTCTCCTTCATGGTTAGCTCAATCTATTTTTCAGTACCAAATTTTCTATCGAGCGTTCCCAACATTCCATTCTTTATTATCAAACTTTTGGCCGTTTAGACCATCTACAATTTTGCTGTTTCCTCTGCATTTAATGCTACCATATGTGAATCATCGGTTATCAATCCGAGGTGGTTTCAAGAGAATTGTGTTTTTAGATGATTAAACGTTGATGGTAATATGGTGGAATATAAAAGGTTCCCCGGTAACAATAAAAGAGCACGCATATATATCAAAGTTATAATAAGGTTGTTTTGAACGAAAAGTTGAAGTTGATTTGCTAGAGCTATGACAAAGTTTGCTAATTTGAAAAGAGATTGTAAAGTTATTTTCGGTAATAACTATGCCAAAGGAGCCAGCGCAGATACGTGTTAAATGTTTACTCAGATTCCGAGTGCATAACTATATGCATCAATCTTTTCTTCCATAGATGAAGTGCGGTTGGTTCATCCTCTAGATTGAGGTGTTTTCTAGAATCATGAAAGGTTTTGAACGCAGATTGTAATCGTCAAGATACAAATAAGGTTTACGAAGAAATCAAGTGGCAAACTTGAAGAGATATTTAGTTTCATATGTTATAATCAATATTTTAATTCATTTTAATTGTCTAATGTTGGTAGTCTACAATTAGTAGTCCACAGTTAGAAATTCAATAATTCATATATAATATTCGAATTAATTAATACGTATAGTGACCCATTGTATATATGTCTCAGACTCGATCACAACTCCAAGTATATATATTATTTTAGAATCAACCTCAACCCTATATAGCTAACTCAAGCATTACTGCATATAGAGTGTCTATGGTTATTCAAAATAATATATATATAGATGCGTCGATATGATATGTCAAAACCTTGTATACGTGTCCCGATATTTAAAGTGCGTAAAATAAATAACAGAAATTAAATGACGATAAATAAAATTGCGAGAATTAAAATTGCGATAATAAATGTAATAAGGAATTAACAGTTAGCTAGGAACAGTTAGCTAAGATTTTGTTAGCGTTATTTCTTAACAAAATTTCTCATAGTTAATTTGTTTGTTTCTAACAAATTTTAATTTGTCAAATGTATTCTTCATTATGACACTTGTTGGATTCTGTTAAGTCAAAATCCAAATATGAAATTGAATGAAAATGGTTATTTTGTGGTGAACGGATTCGTATATCTGTGGATGTAAGTAGGATAGTAAATGATCGTTGAATCAAATTCGAAGAATATACATTGTAACTTATAAATGTGAAATCTAAATATTCCTTGGGTATTACCTACCTGTTAAAATATTTTCACCATTAACAGTTTGTATAAAAGAATTTTTAATTACAATCTTTATGAAAACATATATACATATATATTTTCTTCAGATGTAATCATGGATTTAATGAGTTTATATAATATTAATCTCATTTGATTTACCGTTAGAACTAGAATACATAATCTCTAAAACATTAGAGATTATATAATCGCCATGAAGAACGAAGATTATTGATGTAGAACGATACGTAGAACGATGATTATACTCGAGGTACATAATGAGATGTTGAGGCATGTGATGTTGAATCTTGGGCTGTTGGTGGTACTGTTGGTGCTGGTGATGTTGCTGAAGCTGATAAGTTTTGCACCATATTCTCCAAATTGATTACTCGAGCGCGAAGCTCGTTGACTTCTTCCATTATTTTGGGATGATTGTCGGTCGGAACGAGCGGATGAATAAGGTCCAGAATTTGAGATAGTATATAATCATGACGAGATACTCTGGAAATGAGAGAGAAAATGGTATTACGGACTGGTTCGCCAAGAGGATAATATGGTGGATGAAAGGGATTGCCTTCTTCTTGTCTTCAATGATTAAGTAGACTACGAACTCATCAGATGAATTGGGGATGTATGATTGGTTGATTCATTCTAGTGACACTGCTTTCGGAGCTTAGGTGAATGTCCATGTCGGAATAGCTGTCGGGTTCCGAAGAACTTGAACTAGTAACGAGTTCCATTTCGTACTATTGATTAAAGGGTTTTTCGGTATGAAATGATTTTCGCATATCGGATGATATTCTAATTACATAAAATACGTGTATATAGTATAGAAGATCACATAGATTATGGAGGAAATCAAGGAATATATCAGGTAAGGTTTACAGTAATAGATACGCTAAGATATGAATTGGTAGATACGCTAAGATATGAATTTTGTCTATACACTATTCATGCAGTCAATGCAGTAAGATGTGTCTAGACTTAAGAATGATAAGTAGGTTCCTACGGCTAATAAGTAGATGATTTCCGACTAGAAATGATAAGCAAAACTTTTGACATGTAGACACGGTCGAAGTCCAGACTCACTAATACATTCTAACGACTATCAGTTAGACACACTAATGCAGACCTGGTTTGCTAAGACCACCACTCTGATACCACCTGAAAATAGTGGGGATGCATCCCACTCAGTGCCTTCCCAGCTAACCGCCTGGTGACTACTGAGCGTACCTCAGACAATGATTTTACAGCCATGCCTCTCGGCAAAGCCAGCCATATTCCGACCGCGAGGAGTAATAGCCAATGCTTCGTCACAGGTAACACTGTGAGAACCCCCTCTACGATTAAGCTGACGACACAACTTAAACCAGCTCTGATACCACCTATAACGACCCGTCCTAATCCATCTAGACGAATACATTACATTTGTTTACATCGCGAGGTACTTGACCTCTATATGATACATTTTACAAACATTGCATTCGTTTTTAAAAGACAAACTTTCATTTCATTGAAAGATTGACAGGCATGCATACCATTTCATAATATGTCCCAATCTATAAATGACTTAATAATAATCTTGAACTCAATGACTTGAATGCAACGTCTTTTGAAATATGCCCTGAATGACTCCAAGTAATATCTTTAAAATGAGCAAATGCACAGTGGAAGATTTCTTTCAAACATGAGAATAAACATGCTTTCAAGTGTCAACCAAAAGGTTGGTGAGTTCATTACTTTATCATAAACATTCATTTCCATCTTTTTAATAGACCACAAGATTTCATATATTTAATTGTACACGTAACCCGAGTACAAAATAACACGCGTAACCCGC
Organism: Rutidosis leptorrhynchoides; assembly: GCF_046630445.1. Lineage (NCBI taxonomy): Eukaryota > Viridiplantae > Streptophyta > Magnoliopsida > Asterales > Asteraceae > Rutidosis > Rutidosis leptorrhynchoides. The sequence continues at coordinate 162,501,331 of NC_092333.1, forward strand.
GAATTAAAAATCATTCATATGGTGAACGATTGATAACCGACTTAACTTTAATGCATAGAATATCCCCAAACAGAACCTCTCGTCTATATAATAATAATAATCTCGAAGTACTAAAGCACCCGTACCGCAGATGGGACTTGTCGAGGTCTATAGATCTATGTTTAGGATTCGCGTCAATTAGGGGCCATACCTGTTGTAATGACCCGGACTTTTTCGATCGATCTATACTTATAAGATTAATATTTACATAAATTAAACCTTACCAACATGATAAGCAACTCAAATTGTTGAGACTTAGGTTTTTGAAAAGAGATTTACACAACGTTTGACCGTCTAGTTTGACCGATGATATCACGAACTATATAACATATGATAATTATACGTTTGTGTATATATATGTATATATACATATTTAAAATGATCTAAGGATGTTTTAATATCTCATTTTGTATTAATAACAATAAGTTATAAGTATATTTTGAAACTATTAACTTAAGTTTTCAAAACGATAACTTTAAGTAACGTTTTTTGATATAAATACTTATAACCTATAATGTTTATACATATATCGTATATGTAATGTATTTAATCACTTTTTAAGGACTTAAATACATAAAACAATATAAGTATATTCACAAAAGATAACTATATTTGAATCCTCGTTCCGTTTTCACAAGATTTCTATACGTATATTTAGAGTATATGTACTCGTATCATACCTAGCTTCTATACGTATTTACTATTGGTATATACACATCAAATCACCACCAACCAGCCCTTGTTCATGCCTTATGTATAAGGTAACTCTCTTGTTCATGCCTTATGTATAAGGTAATTACTTTTGTATGATTGTATGACTAATTACACAAGATTACAACATGTGAACTTGTCCTTGTATACCATAAATCACGCCACCACCACCTTAAATACTTCCATCCATTTTCAATTTTTACCACATTACTTCTCTAGTTAGGAACACATACTTACTAGCTTCATGTATCTCTAAGAACTCCAGTAAAAATCCTCTCAAGAATCACCTTAAACACCACCATAACAAGATCAAACAAAAACACTACAAAAATACAACTTTCATTTCAAGTTTATGTCTTAAGTTGCTTCCAATCTTTCATCCAACTCCATCACTCTTTTGGTTCTAGGTTTTTACTCCGCTTTTACAGCAATCTTGTCCAAGTAACTTGAGGTAGTAACTTTATTCATAACCTTATTCGATTCATATATATATAGTTATCTTATTTTATGGTATAAAATTTTAACAACAAGAACATAGTTTGAATGTTTTCAAACTTGTTTGCAAACTAAATAGATCCTTCTAACTTAACTTTTAAAATACTTCAAGACCTGTAATATATCATAAGGATATGCTAACTTAACAAGGTAAAACTTGGTTTTTCAAAGAACACCTTAAAAACTGAATTTACGTCGTCGGAGTACAACCGGGGGCTGTTTTGGGTTGGATAATTAAAAACCATCTTGAACTTTGAATTGGAGGCTTATTTTCTGGAAAATTGATATTTACTATGAATATGTTAACACATAAAAATTTCATGATTTAACTCAAAGTATAAGTATTTTTAGAAAAATAATCATTTAAGGTTGTTTACATGATGGAAAATGATCAACTTCATAAGTTTCACCAAAGTTTGACCTATGACCTATGATTTCGAATACAAACTAAGGTATTTACAGTTCATATTCTTAAAGAAGGACTCGATCCAAGGAAGTGGCAAGTTGAACCAACGAAAACGGAGTTGTAACGAAGAAACTATGACTAAAACAAGATCGGATATCCAAAACTAGTTTAGCCACGAAAATAATTGGAGAAAAATTAAATAAATCACATCTTTCTAAAATAACATGATATTTTATATATATGTACTCATAATTTAATTTTATATATTTCAGGATCACCCATAAACAATACGAGAAGATTAATCATAAGATCCCATGATTATACGCAATACGTCTTCTTGACAATATAGGTACCATGGGTCAAGATTAATCCCGACCAATACAAATACGATGGGGGTTTTATTTATTTCGATGGGAGTTTTATTTATTTCGATGGGGGTTTTATTTATTTATTGAACACCTAAATATGAACCATTAAAATTGAATTGCTAACTACGGACTAAGAAGACATTAAAAGTATTATAAGTATATATACGTGACGATTGTTTAAAATGAAAATATATTGATATATTATATATGGATAGGTTCGTGATATCAACCGGAGACCAAGTCAAAATATATATATCTCCAAGGCAAAAGTGAGTATATAGTCCCACTTTTAAACTCTAAATATTTCGGGATGAGAATACATGTATTTTATGTTTTACGATATGGACACAAGTAACTGAAAAATATATTCTACGTTGAGTTGTACCACTGGCATACTTCCCTGTAGCTTGGTAATTACTATATACAGCGGTATTGTAAACGCGAATCCTGTTGATAGATCTATCGGGCCTAACAACCCCAACCGGACTGGACGACCAGTATTCAACGATTGCACAGTACTTCATTTCGTGACTACACTTGGTACGGTGTAGTAAGATTTCATAATAAAGGGAATATGCGACGTGATTAAATGTTAAGTATGGTTACCAAGTGCTCAACCACTTAGAATATTTTTATTAAAATGTTTATATATGAAATCTTGTGGTCTATATATATATATTGCTGCCGGCATTAAACCTATATCTCACCAACTTTATGTTGACGTTTTAAGCATGTTCATTCTCAGGTGATAATTAGAAGCTTCCGCTGCAACATGTTGAATTTAAGCAAGATCTTGTGTATGCATATTTGTGTCAAAAACAAAACTGCATATCCGAGGAATTGTAATGTAAAATATGCTAGAAATCGTATTGTTATCATCACATGTAAAGTTTGTAAGTCTAAGATTATCGCTAAACGATAATCATCTTTTTATTGTCTAAAGCTTGTATTAAAATAAGAGTTATGATTTGTAATGTAAAATAAATGCAGTTGTTCTTTTAAAAATGTCGCATATAGAGGTCAATACCTCGCAATGAAATCATACGTTATCTAACTCGTTCTTATGGTTAAGGACGGGTTATGACATGTGGTATCAGAGCGGTGGTCTTAGCGAACCAGGTTTGCATTAGTGTGTCTAACTGATAAGTCGTTAGGATACATTAGTAAGTCTGGACTTTGACCGGGTCTGATTTAAAAACCATTGCTTATCATTGTTGGTTAAAATTTATATGTAAATATTATGTAGTACTAATGGGTTAGTTGTTGTGTGATAGATGTCGGGCTCAAAACTTGTTATCACATTCAGCGACTCCGAACCAGAATCTTCAGATGGTGTTCCAGTCATTAACCTATCCGATGACGAAAATAATATCTTTGGGGAAGACTCACAAATTCCGGATGAACCAACTATAGAGAACCCGGAAAGTGAACCCGAGGAGGAAAGTGAACCCGAGGAGGAAAGTGAACCCGAGGAGGAAAGTGAACCCGAGGAAGAAATACAGGAAATTACGAAAGACAAGTTCGAACTAGGAAAGAAACGAAAGGCTAATGAATTAGAAAATTCAAATCCCGAGTTTAGTGAGGATGATGTGGCACCAACTCCACTAGACACTACCACCCCTATTCCCACTATTCCTATTCGTTCTATCCCGGCATCCAGTTCTTCAGCCCCACAGCCAAAATATAGGGAGACACCGCCAAAATATAGGCAGACAACCAGGATAAGCGTTAAGCGATTCTTTGAACCTAAACGTCATAGAAAATAGACCAAACGATGCACTGCCGTATTAAACCATGGGATCATATAATGTTTTGTATAATATTATTAGTGTGGTTTGCTTAATGTTCGATGTAAGATAAGCATATGTAAAATAGTGAAGTATGAAATGCAATAATTTTCCATGGTTAAGTATTATTTAGATGGTAGTAATTGGTTCTGTACTAAGCTATTAAGTATGGACATTAACGGGTAGGTACTACCCTAGATATAATTATAAAACGCTAATAAGAAGAAAAGGCTTTTATAATAATACCTGGTTCATATTATTAATAAGCTATAATGTACTGTAAATATACACTACATCTATAATATTCCATGTGAATAATTATTTTCTTTTCATTCTTATAGAAGAATATGGCGTGATTGAATCGAATGACGGAACAAGAAGTCGATGAATTCATCAACCAGCGAGTGAACGACAGAATGTTATGGGTCGAGGCTGCAAGAGCTGCTGCAGTTAACCCAAATCCTCGTGTAGGATGCACCTACAAAACTTTTCAAGCTTGCAAGCCCTCATCATTCAGTGGAACAGAAGGACCGATCGGTTTAACCCGGTGGATAGAAAAGATGGAGACTGTGTTTAAAATCAGTGGTTGTGTTGAAAAGGACATGACCAAGTATGCATCGTGCACTTTACAAGATAGTGCACTCACGTGGTGGAAAAATTATGTGAAGGCTGTAGGAGGAGATGTAGCTTATGATACCCCATGGCAAGAATTCAAAATAATGTTAATCAACGAGTATTGTCCAAGGAATGAGGTTAGGAAGTTGGAAGATGAATTACGAAGCCTGAAGGTTGTTGGTACTGAAATCACCAACTACAATCAGCGATTCATGGAATTAGTTTTGCTATGTCCTGAATTGGTTCCAACCGAAGAACGGAAGATTGAAATGTACAAAGATGGTTTGCCCAAAAAGGTCAAGGCAAATGTTACAGCATCGAAACCTAAGACAATTCATGAAGCTATAACCATGGCAAACGAGCTAATGGATCAGGTCATCATGGATAAGAAAGTATCCAATACTGATGTGAAGGTATCAGGTAACAAAAGAAAGTGGAATGGAAATTATGGTCGAGGTAACCAACAACAATCTTTTAAGAAACAAGAAATCACGCAAGGTGCGGGTAGTGGTTTAAGCTTTGGTTACAAAGGACAAAATCCTTTATGTAACCGATGCCACAAACATCACTCTGGCTACTGTAATGTGGTATGCAACAAATGTAATCGAAAGGGTCATCTTGCTGAAGATTGTAGGGCTCTCGTTACAAATACAAATGGTACCAAGACTCCTGCCACCAATGCAAATATAACTGCTTTGGCTACCATTACTTGTTATGGGTGTGGAAAACAAGGTCACTATAAGAGCCAGTGCCCGAATCCTGAGAAGAATATCGGACCTGCACGTGGGAGAGCATTTATTATTAATGCTAGAGAGGCATGTGAAGACCCGGAGCTTGTTACGGGTACGTTTACCATTAATAACTTATCAGCATCTATTATATTTGATACTGGTGCCGATAGAAGTTACGTGTGTAGAAATTTTTACACTAAATTGAATTGTTCATCATTACCTCTAGATGCTAAGTACATGATTGAGTTAGCTAATGGTAAACTAATTAAAGCCGATAAAATTTGTCGTGATTGTAAAATAAATTTAGCCGGAGAAACGTTTAAAATTGACTTGATACCCGTAGAATTAGGAAGTTTTGATGTAATAGTCGGCATGGACTGGATGTCCAAAGTAGGAGCTGAAGTTGTGTGTGCCAAGAAGGCAATTCGCATTCCTTGTAAGGATAAAATGCCGGTGATGATTTATGGAGAGAAGGGTAACTCAAAGCTAAAACTCATTAGCTGTTTGAAAGCCAAGAAGTGTTTAGAAAAGGGATGTTATGCTATTCTAGCACATGTTAATAAAGTCGAAAAGAAAGAAAAAGAGAAGTGCATCAACGACGTGCCTGTGGCAAGAGATTTTCCTGAAGTTTTTCCGGAAGAGTTGCCGGGATTACCTCCATTTAGATCTGTAGAATTTCAAATAGATTTAGTACCAGGAGCTGCACCAGTTGCCCGTGCTCCATATAGACTTGCACCGTCCGAGTTAAAAGAACTTCAGAGTCAGTTAAAAGAATTACTGGATCGTGGATTCATACGACCAAGTACTTCACCATGGGGAGCTCCGATTCTATTTGTTAAAAAGAAAGATGGATCTTTTAGGATGTGTATAGATTATCGTGAATTAAATAAGTTAACTATCAAAAATCGGTATCCATTACCGAGAATTGACGACTTATTTGATCAACTGCAAGGATCATGTGTGTACTCAAAAATTGACCTAAGATCGGGCTATCATCAATTACGCGTCAAAGAAGAAGATATACCGAAAACTGCTTTTCGGACACGTTACGGTCATTACGAATTTTTGGTCATGCCGTTTGAATTGACGAATGCGCCAGCTGTATTCATGGACCTCATGAATCGAGTTTGTAGTCCATATTTAGATAAGTTTGTTATTGTTTTCATTGATGACATTCTTATCTATTCCAAGAGTGAGCAAGAGCATGAGCAGCATTTAAGGTTAATATTAGAGTTGTTGAGAAAAGAACAGCTATACGCTAAATTTTCTAAGTGTGCTTTCTGGTTGAAAGAAGTGCAATTTCTTGGTCACGTTGTTAGTAGCAAAGGAATTCAGGTTGATCCAGCTAAAATTGAGGCCATTGAAAAATGGGAGACTCCTAAAACACCAATGCAGATACGCCAATTTTTGGGTTTAGCCGGTTATTATAGAAGGTTTATTCAAGATTTTTCTCGAATAGCTAAGCCGTTGACAGCGTTAACGCGAAAAGGGAAGAAATACGAATGGACCTTAGAGCAGGAGAACGCATTTCAATTACTAAAGAAGAAGTTAACTACGGCGCCTATTTTATCGTTACCTGAAGGGAATGATGATTTTGAAATATATTGTGACGCTTCGCGACAAGGTTTTGGTTGTGTTCTTATGCAACGAAAGAAAGTTATTGCATACGCATCCCGATAATTGAAGATTCACGAGCGGAATTATACGACGCATGATCTAGAACTGGGAGCAGTCGTGTTTGCGTTGAAGATATGGAGACACTACTTATATGGGGTTAGATGCACTGTGTTTACTGATCATAAAAGTCTTCAACATATTTTTGATCAGAAACAGTTGAACATGAGGCAACGTAGGTGGGTCGAGCTGATAAACGACTATGATTGTGAAATTCGTTTTCATCTCGGGAAGGCGAACGTGGTGGCCGATGCTTTAAGCAGAAAGGAACGAGAACCAATTCGAGTTCGAGCGATGAACATAAAAATTCGCATGAATCTCAACTCACAAATCAAAGAGGCTCAACGAGAAGCACTTACTAAAGAAAATATAGGAAATGAAATAATGAAGAAGTATGAGAAGCAACTCGTTATACGGGAAGATGGAACTCGATATTTTGCAAATCGTATTTGGGTACCGAAGTTGGGTGGATTAAGGAAGTTGATATTGAACGAGGCACATAAGACAAGATACTCGATACATCCTGGAGTTGGAAAGATGTATCAAGATCTTAAGACGCATTATTGGTGGCCTAATTTAAAGACAGACGTTGCAACATATGTTGGGGAATGTTTAACTTGTTCCAAAGTCAAAGCAGAACACCAGAAGCCGTCAGGGTTACTTCAACAACCAGAAATCCCAGAATGGAAATGGGACGGTATTACCATGGATTTCATCACGAAGTTACCAAAGACTGCCTGGGGATACGACACCATTTGGGTGATTGTTGATCGTCTCACCAAGTCTGCACATTTCTTGCCTATAAAGGAAACGGATAGAATGGAGAAATTATTACGATTATATATAAAGGAAATAGTTTCAAGGCATGGAATACCTATTTCCATTATATCTGATCGTGAAGGTAGATTTACCTCAAAGTTCTGGCAATCACTACAGGAGGCACTAGGAACTCGTTTAGATATGAGCACCGCATATCATCCGTAAACTGACGGGTAGAGTGAAAGAACAATTCAGACTCTTGAAGACATGCTCAGGGCATGTGTGATCGATTTTGGAAACGGATGGGATAAGTATTTACCGTTAGCAAAATTCTCGTATAATAATAGTTATCATGCGAGCATTAAAGCTGCACCATTCGAAGCACTGTATGGAAGGAAGTGTAGATCTCCTATCTATTGGAATGAAGTAGGAGATCGATAATTAACTGGTCCCGAGATCATACATGAAACTACTGAAAAGATAGTACAAATCAAGGAGAGATTGAGAACGGCCCGTAGTCGCCAAAAGAGCTACGCCGATGTCCGAAGGAAACCATTAGAGTTTCAGATCGGTGACATGGTTATGCTAAAGGTGTCACCTTGGAAAGGTGTAATACATTTTGGAAAAAGGGGTAAACTAAACCCAAGGTATGTAGGCCCGTTCAAAATTATCGAACGCATCGGACCGGTAGCTTATTGACTCGAGTTACCGCAACAACTCGCCGGAGTACATAATACATTTCACGTCTCGAACCTTAAAAAGTGTCTTGCAAAGGAAGACCTCACCATTCCTCTTGAAGAAATTCAAGTTGACGAGAAACTACAATTCATAGAAGAACCAATCGAGATCATGGACCGTGAAGTTAAACGGCTCAAGCAGAGCAACATACCGATCGTTAAAGTTCGTTGGAATGCACGAAGAGGTCCCGAGTTTACTTGGGAGCGAGAGGATCAAATGAAACAAAAATACCCGCATTTGTTTCCCGATGACGCAAAATAGGTACGATTTTAAAATTTCGGGACGAAATTTATTTAACGGGTAGGTACTGTAATGACCCGGACTTTTTCGATCGATCTATACTTATAAGATTAATATTTACATAAATTAAACCTTACCAACATGATAAGCAACCCAAATTGTTGAGACTTAGGTTTTTGAAAAGAGATTTACACAACGTTTGACCGTCTAGTTTGACCGATGATATCACGAACTATATAACATATGATAATTATACGTTTGTGTATATATATGTATATATACATATTTAACATGATCTAAGGATGTTTTAATATCTCATTTTGTATTAATAACAATAAGTTATAAGTATATTTTGAAACTACTAACTTAAGTTTTCAAAACGATAACTTTAAGTAACGTTTTTTGATATAAATACTTATAACCTATAATGTTTATACATATATCGTATATGTAATGTATTTAATCACTTTTTAAGGACTTAAATACATAAAACAATATAAGTATATTCACAAAAGATAACTATATTTGAATCCTCGTTCCGTTTTCACAAGATTTCTATACGTATATTTAGAGTATATGTACTCGTATCATACCTAGCTTCTATACGTATTTACTATTGGTATATACACATCAAATCACCACCAACCAGCCCTTGTTCATGCCTTATGTATAAGGTAACTCTCTTGTTCATGCCTTATGTATAAGGTAATTACTTTTCTATGATTGTATGACTAATTACACAAGATTACAACATGTGAACTTGTCCTTGTATACCATAAATCACGCCACCACCACCTTAAATACTTCCATCCATTTTCAATTTTTACCACATTACTTCTCTAGTTAGGAACACATACTTACTAGCTTCATGTATCTCTAAGAACTCCAGAAAAAATCCTCTCAAGAATCACCTTAAACACCACCATAACAAGATCAAACAAAAACACTACAAAAATACAACTTTCATTTCAAGTTTATGTCTTAAGTTGCTTCCAATCTTTCATCCAACTCCATCACTCTTTTGGTTCTAGGTTTTTACTCCTCTTTTACAGCAATCTTGTCCAAGTAACTTGAGGTAGTAACTTTGTTCATAACCTTATTCGATTCATATATATATAGTTATCTTATTTTATGGTATAAAATTTTAACAACAAGAACATAGTTTGAATGTTTTCAAACTTGTTTGCAAACTAAATAGATCCTTCTAACTTAACTTTTAAAATACTTCAAGACCTATAATATATCATAAGGATATGCTAACTTAACAAGGTAAAACTTGGTTTTTCAAAGAACACCTTAAAAACTGAATTTACGTCGTCGGAGTACAACCGGGGGCTGTTTTGGGTTGGATAATTAAAAACCATCTTAAACTTTGAATTGGAGGCTTATTTTATGGAAAATTGATATTTACTATGAATATGTTAACACATAAAAATTTCATGATTTAACTCAAAGTATAAGTATTTTTAGAAAAATAATCATTTAAGGTTGTTTACATGATGGAAAATGATCAACTTCATAAGTTTCACCAAAGTTTGACCTATGACCTGTGATTTCGAATACAAACTAAGGTATTTACAGTTCATATTCTTAAAGAAGGACTCGATTCAAGGAAGTGGCAAGTTGAACCAACGAAAACGGAGTTGTAACGAAGAAACTATGACTAAAACAAGATCGGATATCCAAAACTAGTTTAGCCACGAAAATAATTGGAGAAAAATTAAATAAATCACATCTTTCTAAAATAACATGATATTTTATATATATGTACTCATAATTTAATTTTATATATTTCAGGATCACCCATAAACAATACGAGAAGATTAATCATAAGATCCCATGATTGTACGCAATACGTCTTCTTGACAATATAGGTACCATGGGTCAAGATTAATCCCGACCAATACAAATACGATGGGGGTTTTATTTATTTCGATGGGGGTTTTATTTATTTTGATGGGGGTTTTATTTATTTATTGAACACCTAAATATGAACCATTAAAATTGAATTGCTAACTACGGACTAAGAAGACATTAAAAGTATTATAAGTATATATACGTGACGATTGTTTAAAATGAAAATATATTGATATATTATATATGGATAGGTTCGTGATATCAACCGGAGACCAAGTCAAAATATATATATCTCCAAGGCAAAAGTGAGTATATAGTCCCACTTTTAAACTCTAAATATTTCGGGATGAGAATACATGTATTTTATGTTTTACGATATGGACACAAGTAACTGAAAAATATATTCTACGTTGAGTTGTACCACTGGCATACTTCCCTATAGCTTGGTAACTACTATTTACAGCGGTATTGTAAACGCGAATCCTGTTGATAGATCTATCGGGCCTGACAACCCCAACCGGACTGGACGACCAGTATTCAACGGTTGCACAGTACTTCGTTTCGTGACTACACTTGGTACGGTGTAGTAAGATTTCATAATAAAGGGAATATGCGACGTGATTAAATGTTAAGTATGGTTACCAAGTGAAATGTCCTGTTCTTATTGATTAAAAACGTTCCATATTAATTGATTTCGTTGCGAGGTTTTGACCTCTATATGAGACGTTTTTCAAAGACTGCATTCATTTTAAAAACAAACCATAACCTTTATTTCATCAATAAAGGTTAAAAAAGCTTTACGTAGATTATCAAATAATGATAATCTAAAATATCCTGTTTACACACGACCATTACATAAAGTTTTACAATACAAATATGCTACAACAAAATAAGTTTCTTGAATGCAGTTTTTACACAATATCATACAAGCATGGACTCCAAATCTCGTCCTTATTTAAGTATGCGACAGCAGAAGCTCTTAATAATCACCTGAGAATAAACATGCTTAAAACGTCAACAAAAATGTTGGTGAGTTATAGGTTTAACCTATATATATCAAATCGTAACAATAGACCACAAGATTTCATATTTCAATACACATCCCATACATAGAGATAAAAATCATTCATATGGTGAACACCTGGTAACCGACATTAACAAGATGCATATATATAAGAATATCCCCATCATTCCGGGACACCCTTCGGATATGATATAAATTTCGAAGTACTAAAGCATCCGGTACTTTGGATGGGGTTTGTTAGGCCCAATAGATCTATCTTTAGGATTCGCGTCAATTAGGGTGTCTGTTCCCTAATTCTTAGATTACCAGACTTAATAAAAAGGGGCATATTCGATTTCGATAATTCAACCATAGAATATAGTTTCACGTACTTGTGTCTATTTTGTAAATCATTTATAAAACCTGCATGTATTCTCATCCCAAAAATATTAGATTTTAAAAGTGGGACTATAACTCACTTTCATAGATTTTTACTTCGTCGGGAAGTAAGACTTGGCCACTGGTTGATTCACGAACCTATAACAATATATACATATATATCAAAGTATGTTCAAAATATATTTACAACACTTTTAATATATTTTGATGTTTTAAGTTTATTAAGTCAGCTGTCCTCGTTAGTAACCTACAACTAGTTGTCCACAGTTAGATGTACAGAAATAAATCGATAAATATTATCTTGAATCAATCCATGACCCAGTGTATACGTATCTCAGTATTGATCACAACTCAAACTATATATATTTTGGAATCAACCTCAACCCTGTATAGCTAACTCCAACATTCACATATAGAGTGTCTATGGTTGTTCCGAAATATATATAGATGTGTCGACATGATAGGTCGAAACATTGTATACGTGTCTATGGTATCTCAAGATTACATAATATATAATACAAGTTGATTAAGTTATGGTTGGAATAGATTTGTTACCAATTTTCACGTAGCTAAAATGAGAAAAATTATCCAATCTTGTTTTACCCATAACTTCTTCATTTTAAATTCGTTTTGAGTGAATCAAATTGCTATGGTTTCATATTGAACTCTATTTTATGAATCTAAACAGAAAAAGTATAGGTTTATAGTCGGAAAAATAAGTTACAAGTCGTTTTTGTAAAGGTAGTCATTTCAATCGAAAGAACGACGTCTAGATGACCATTTTAGAAAACATACTTCCACTTTGAGTTTAACCATAATTTTTGGATATAGTTTCATGTTTATAATAAAAATCATTTTCTCAGAATAACAACTTTTAAATCAAAGTTTATCATAGTTTTTAATTAACTAACCCAAAACAGCCCGCGGTGTTACTACGACGGCGTAAATCCGGTTTTACGGTGTTTTTCGTGTTTTCAGGTTTTAAATCATTAAGTTAGCATATCATATAGATATAGAACATGTGTTTAGTTGATTTTAAAAGTCAAGTTAGAAGGATTAACTTTTGTTTGCGAACAAGTTTAGAATTAACTAAACTATGTTCTAGTGATTACAAGTTTAAACTTTCGAATAAGATAGCTTTATATGTATGAATCGAATGATGTTATGAACATCATTACTACCTTAAGTTCCTTGGATAAACCTACTGGAAAAGGGAAAAATGGATCTAGCTTCAACGGATCCTTGGATGGCTCGAAGTTCTTGAAGCAGAATCATGACACGAAAACAAGTTCAAGTAAGATCATCACTTGAAATAAGATTGTTATAGTTATAGAAATTGAACCAAAGTTTGAATATGATTATTACCTTGTATTAGAATGATAACCTACTATAATAAACAAAGATTTCTTGAGGTTGGATGATCACCTTACAAGATTGGAAGTGAGCTAGCAAACTTGAAAGTATTCTTGATTTTATGTAACTAGAACTTGTAGAATATATGAAGAACACTTAGAACTTGAAGATAGAACTTGAGAGAGATCAATTAGATGAATAAAATTGAAGAATGAAAGTGTTTGTAGGTGTTTTTGGTCGTTGGTGTATGGATTAGATATAAAGGATATGTAATTTTGTTTTCATGTAAATAAGTCATGAATGATTACTCATATTTTTGTAATTTTATGAGATATTTCATGCTAGTTACCAAATGATGGTTCCCACATGTGTTAGGTGACTCACATGGGCTGCTAAGAGCTGATCATTGGAGTGTATATACCAATAGTACATACATCTAAAAGCTGTGTATTGTACGAGTATGAATACGGGTGCATACGAGTAGAATTGTTGATGAAACTGAACGAGGATGTAATTGTAAGAATTTTTGTTAAGTAGAAGTATTTTGATAAGTGTATTGAAGTCTTTCAAAAGTGTATAAATACATATTAAAACACTACATGTATATACATTTTAACTGAGTCGTTAAGTCATCGTTAGTCGTTACATGTAAGTGTTGTTTTGAAACCTTTAGGTTAACGATCTTGTTAAATGTTGTTAACCCAATGTTTATAATATCAAATGAGATTTTAAATTATTATATTATCATGATATTATCATGTATGAATATCTCTTAATATGATATATATACATTAAATGTCTTTACAACGATAATCGTTACATATATGTCTCGTTTAAAAATCATTAAGTTAGTAGTCTTGTTTTTACATATGTAGTTCATTGTTAATATACTTAATGATATGTTTACTTATCATAGTATCATGTTAACTATATATATATCCATATATATGTCATCATATAGTTTTTACAAGTTTTAACGTTCGTGAATCACCGGTCAACTTGGGTGGTCAATTGTCTATATGAAACATATTTCAATTAATCAAGTCTTAACAAGTTTGATTGCTTAACATGTTGGAAACATTTAATCATGTAAATATCAATCTCAATTAATATATATAAACATGGAAAAGTTCGGGTCACTACAGTACCTACCCGTTAAATAAATTTCGTCCCGAAATTTTAAGCTGTTGAAGGTGTTGACGAATCTTCTGGAAATAGATGCGGGTATTTCTTCTTCATCTGATCTTCACGCTCCCAGGTGAACTCGGGTCCTCTACGAGCATTCCATCGAACCTTAACAATTGGTATCTTGTTTTGCTTAAGTCTTTTAACCTCACGATCCATTATTTCGACGGGTTCTTCGATGAATTGAATTTTTTCGTTGATTTGGATTTCATTTAACGGAATAGTGAGATCTTCTTTAGCAAAACATTTCTTCAAATTCGAGACGTGGAAAGTGTTATGTACAGCCGCGAGTTGTTGAGGTAACTCAAGTCGGTAAGCTACTGGTCCGACACGATCAATAATCTTGAATGGTCCAATATACCTTGGATTTAATTTCCCTCGTTTACCAAATCGAACAACGCCTTTCCAAGGTGCAACTTTAAGCATGACCATCTCTCCAATTTCAAATTCTATATCTTTTCTTTTAATGTCAGCGTAGCTCTTTTGTCGACTTTGGGCGGTTTTCAACCGTTGTTGAATTTAGATGATCTTCTCGGTAGTTTCTTGTATAATCTCCGGACCCGTAATCTATCTATCCCCCACTTCACTCCAATAAATCGGAGACCTGCACTTTCTACCATAAAGTGCTTCAAACGGCGCCATCTCAATGCTTGAATGGTAGCTGTTGTTGTAGGAAAATTCTGCTAACGGTAGATGTCGATCCCAACTGTTTCCGAAATCAATAACACATGCTCGTAGCATGTCTTCAAGCGTTTGTATCGTCCTTTCGCTCTGCCCATCAGTTTGTGGATGATAGGCAGTACTCATGTCTAGACGAGTTCCTAATGCTTGCTGTAATGTCTGCCAGAATCTTGAAATAAATCTGCCATCCCTATCAGAGATAATAGAGATTGGTATTCCATGTCTGGAGATGACTTCCTTCAAATACAGTCGTGCTAACTTCTCCATCTTGTCATCTTCTCTTATTGGTAGGAAGTGTACTGATTTGGTGAGACGATCAACTATTACCCAAATAGTATCAAAACCACTTGCAGTCCTTGGCAATTTAGTGATGAAATCCATGGTAATGTTTTCCCATTTCCATTCCGGGATTTCGGGTTGTTGAAGTAGACCTGATGGTTTCTGATGCTCAGCTTTGACCTTAGAACACGTCAAACATTCTCCTACGTATTTAGCAACATCGGCTTTCATACCCGGCCACCAAAATTGTTTCTTGAGATCCTTGTACATCTTCCCCGTTCCAGGATGTATTGAGTATCTGGTTTTATGAGCTTCTCTAAGTACCATTTCTCTCATATCTCCAAATTTTGGTACCCAAATCCTTTCAGCCCTATACCGGGTTCCGTCTTCCCGAATATTAAGATGCTTCTCCGATCTTTTGGGTATTTCATCCTTTAAATTTCCCTCTTTTAAAACTCCTTGTTGTGCCTCCTTTATTTGAGTAGTAATATTATTATGAATCATTATATTCATAGATTTTACACGAATGGGTTCTCTGTCCTTCCTGCTCAAGGCATCGGCTATCACATTTGCCTTCCCCAGGTGGTAACGAATCTCAAAGTCGTAATCATTCAATAATTCAATCCACCTACGCTGCCTCATATTCAGTTGTTTCTGATTAAATATGTGTTGAAGACTTTTGTGGTCGGTATATATAATACTTTTGACCCCATATAAGTAGTGCCTCCAAGTCTTTAATGCAAAAACAACCGCGCCTAATTCCAAATCATGCGTCGTATAATTTTGCTCGTGAATCTTCAATTGTCTAGACGCATAAGCAATCACCTTCGTTCGTTGCATTAATACACAACCGAGACCTTGCTTTGATGCGTCACAATAAATCACAAAATCATCATTCCCTTCAGGCAATGACAATATAGGTGCCGTAGTTAGCTTTTTCTTCAATAACTGAAACGCTTTCTCTTGTTCATCCTTCCATTCAAATTTCTTCCCTTTATGCGTTAATGCAGTCAAGGGTTTTGCTATTCTGGAAAAGTCTTGGATGAACCTTCTGTAGTAACTAGCTAGTCCTAAAAACTGGCGTATGTGTTTCGGAGTTTTCGGGGTTTCCCACTTTTCAACAGTTTCTATCTTTGTCGGATCCACCTTAATACCTTCTTTGTTCACTATGTGACCGAGGAATTGAACTTCTTCCAACCAAAATGCACACTTTGAAAACTTAGCGTACAATTCTTCCTTCCTCAATACTTCTAACACCTTTCTCAAATGTTCACCGTGTTCTTGGTCATTCTTTGAGTAAATAAGTATGTCATCAATGAAAACAATGACAAACTTGTCAAGGTATGGTCCACACACTCGGTTCATAAGGTCCATGAACACGGCTGGTGCATTAGTTAAACCAAACGGCATGACCATAAACTCGTAATGACCGTAACGTGTTCTGAAAACAGTCTTTGGAATATCATCTTCCTTCACCCGCATTTGATGATACCCGGAACGTAAGTCAATCTTTGAATAAACAGACGAGCCTTGTAGTTGATCAAATAAGTCGTCGATTCTCGGTAGTGGGTAGCGGTTCTTGATGGTAAGTTTGTTCAACTCTCGGTAGTCGATACACAACCTGAATGTACCATCTTTCTTCTTGACAAACAAAACAGGAGCTCCCCACGGTGATGTGCTTGGTCGAATGAAACCACGCTCTAAAAGTTCTTGTAATTGGCTTTGCAGTTCTTTCATCTCGCTGGGTGCGAGTCTGTAAGGAGCACGAGCTATTGGTGCAGCTCCTGGTACAAGATCTATTTGAAATTCAACGGATCGATGTGGGGGTAATCCAGGTAATTCTTTCGGAAATACATCGGGAAATTCTTTTGCGACGGGAACATCATTGATGCTCTTTTCTTCAGTTTGTACTTTCTCGACGTGTGCTAGAACAGCATAGCAACCTTTTCTTATTAGTTTTTGTGCCTTCAAATTACTAATAAGATGTAGCTTCATGTTGCCCTTTTCTCTGTACACCATTAAGGGTTTTTCTTTTTCTCGTATAATGCAAATTGCATTTTTGTAACAAACGATCTCTGCTTTCACTTCTTTCAACCAGTCCATACCAATTATCACATCAAAACTCCCTAACTCTACTGGTATCAAATCAATCTTAAATGTTTCGCTAACCAGTTTAATTTCTCGATTCCGACATATATTATCTGCTGAAATTAATTTACCATTTGCTAATTCGAGTAAAAATTTACTATCCAAAGGCGTCAATGGACAACTTAATTTAGCACAAAAATCCCTACTCATATAGCTTCTATCCGCACCCGAATCAAATAAAACGTAAGCAGATTTATTGTAAATAAGAAACGTACCCGTAACAAGCTCCGCGTCTTCTTGTGCCTCTGCCGCATTAATATTGAAAACTCTTCCGCGGCCTTGTCCATTCGTGTTCTCCTGGTTCGGGCAATTTCTAATAATGTGGCCCGGTTTTCCACATTTATAACAAACTACATTGGCATAACTTGCTCCGACACTACTTGCTCCGCCATTACTCGTTCTGACACCATTTGTTCCTTTCGTTCTATTAACCCCTGGTCCGTAGACCTCACACTTCGCCGCGCTATGACCATTTCTTTTACACTTTTTGCAAAATTTGGTGCAGAACCCCGAGTGATACTTTTCACACCTCTGGCATAGCTGCTTCTGATTGTTGTTGTTGTTGCTGTTATTATTGTTGTTGGGATGATTGTTGTAGTTGCTGTTGTTGTTGTTGTTGTTGTTGTTGGGCCGTTTGTTGTAGTTGCGATTGATGTTGCGATTGTTGGGATAATTGTTGCGATTATTGTTGTAATTGCTGTTGTTGTTGTATTGGTGATTCTTATCACCGTTTTCCTCCCACTTTCTTTTGACTTGCTTCACATTGGCCTCTTCAGCAGTCTGTTCTTTAATTCTTTCTTCAATCTGGTTCACTAGTTTGTGAGCCATTCTACATGCCTGTTGTATGGAGGCGGGCTCGTGTGAACTTATATCTTCTTGGATTCTTTCCGGTAATCCTTTCACAAACGCATCGATCTTCTCTTCCTCATCTTCGAACGCTCCCGGACACAATAGGCACAATTCTGTGAATCGTCTTTCGTACGTGGTAATATCAAATCCTTGGGTTCGTAACCCTCTAAGTTCTGTCTTGAGCTTATTGACCTCGGTTCTGGGACGGTACTTCTCGTTCATCAAGTGCTTGAATGCTGACCACGGTAGTGCGTACGCATCGTCTTGTCCCACTTGCTCTAGATATGTATTCCACCATGTTAACGCAGAACCTGTGAAGGTATGCGTAGCATACTTCACTTTGTCCTCTTCAGTACACTTACTTATGGCAAACACCGATTCGACCTTCTCGGTCCACCGTTTCAATCCGATCGGTCCTTCGGTTCCATTAAATTCCAAAGGTTTGCAGGCAGTGAATTCTTTGTAGGTGCATCCTACACGGTTTCCTGTACTGCTAGATCCAAGGTTATTGTTGGTATGTAGCGCAGCCTGTACTACGGCTATGTTTGAAGCTAGAAAAGTACGGAATTCCTCTTCATTCATATTCACGGTGTGTCGAGTAGTCGGTGCCATTTCCTTCAAAATAGTCAAATGGAACAAGTTAATCATACAGAATATTAAGAGTAGTTAATAGTATTTCGTAGCATAATATGAACTCATTTATAAAAGCTTTTTCTTCATATTAGCGTTTTAAAAGTTTAAATTCGGGTAGTACCTACCCGTTAAGTTCATACTTAGTAGCTAATATACAATTCAACTACTACAATTCTATATGAAAAACGGATTATAATAATATTTTGCGTTCAAACTTTTACACAATATTTTACAAACTTACAATACCGCTTATTTTACATATAGCATGATATATAGCACACAATAAATTTGATACAAGATGGTTGTGAAGATAATTATAGCTAGTACACAAGTCGTTCAGCAAAGGCAATAAAGACACGTAATTCATACGTCCAGAAACAAGTCATGCATTCTGGTTTTACTAGGATTACTTCCCATCCTTGGTCTTGTGGAACATAACCATTATGGCCGTTGATAAGACAGCGTGTTGTAACGTCGTCAAAGGGACGAGGGTTACGTAATGTCCAACAGTCCCGTAACAATCTAAAAACCTCATTTCTTACCCCAATTACCGACTCCGTCACTTGTGGGAACGTTTTGTTTAATAGTTGTAGCCCGATGTTCTTGTTCTCACTTTGGTGAGAAGCGAACATTACTAATCCGTAAGCATAACATGCTTCTTTATGTTGCATGTTAGTCGCTTTTTCTAAATCACGGAGTCCAATATTCGGATATATTGAGTCAAAATAATTTCTTAACCCATTGCGTAAAATAGCATTTGGGTTCCCCGCAATATATGCGTCAAAGTAAACACATCGTAACTTATGGATTTCCCAATGTGATATCCCCCATCTTTCGAACGAAAGCCTTTTATAAACCAAGGCATTCTTGGAACATTCTTCGAATGTCTTACAAACTGATCTCGCCTTAAATAGTTGTGCCGAAGAATTCTGACCGACTCTAGACAAGATTTCATCAATCATGTCTCCGGGTAGGTCTCTTAAAATATTGGGTTGTCTATCCATTTTGTGTTTTTATACTGTAAAACAGACAAGAGTTAGTTTCATAAAAAAAATACTTATTAATACGAGCAATTTTTACATATATCATAAAGCATAAGCACACTATATTACTTATATTACACCACATGAATACAACTATCTTATTTCGACTCGCTTGTTTCTTCTTCTTCGGTTTTGGTTCGTTTTGCCAAGTTTCTAGGGATATATGATGTTCCCCTAATACGAGCCGTCGTTATCCACATTGGTTTAGAAAAACCTGGTGGTTTAGAGGTTCCCGGGTCATTGTTACAACATAAGGACTTCGGGGGTTGACGATACATATAAAGTTCATCGGGGTTGGAATTAGATTTCTCTATTTTTATGCCCTTTCCCTTATTATTTTCTTTTGCCTTTTTAAATTCAGTTGGGGTAATTTCTATAACATCATCGGAATTCTCGTCGGAATCCGATTCATCGGAGAATTGGTAATCCTCCCAATATTTTGCTTCCTTGGCGGAAACACCATTGACCATAATTAACCTTGGTCGGTTGGTTGAGGATTTTCTTTTACTTAACCGTTTTATTATTTCCCCCACCGGTTCTATTTCTTCATCCGGTTCCGATTCTTCTTCCGGTTCCGATTCTTCTTCCGGTTCCGACTCTTCTTCCGGTTCCTCTTCGGGAACTTGTGAATCAGTCCACGAATCATTCCAATTTACATTTGACTCTTCATTATTATTAGGTGAGTCAATGGGACTTGTTCTAGAGGTAGACATCTATCACATAATATCAAACGCGTTAAGAGATTAATATATCACATAATATTCACATGTTAAAAATATATAGTTTCCAACAAAATTTGTTAAGCAATCATTTTTCAAGTAAACACGGTCGAAGTCCAGACTCACTAATGCATCCTAACAAACTCGATAAGACACACTAATGCAAAATTCTGGTTCTCTAAGACCAACGCTCTGATACCAACTGAAATGTCCCGTTCTTATTGATTAAAAACGTTCCATATTAATTGATTTCGTTGCGAGGTTTTGACCTCTATATGAGACGTTTTTCAAAGACTGCATTCATTTTAAAAACAAACCATAACCTTTATTTCATCAATAAAGGTTAAAAAAGCTTTACGTAGATTATCAAATAATGATAATCTAAAATATCCTGTTTACACACGACCATTACATAAAGGTTTACAATACAAATATGTTACAACAAAATAAGTTTCTTGAATGCAGTTTTTACACAATATCATACAAGCATGGACTCCAAATCTCGTCCTTATTTAAGTATGCGACAGCGGAAGCTCTTAATAATCACCTGAGAATAAACATGCTTAAAACGTCAACAAAAATGTTGGTGAGTTATAGGTTTAACCTATATATATCAAATCGTAACAATAGACCACAAGATTTCATATTTCAATACACATCCCATACATAGAGATAAAAATCATTCATATGGTGAACACCTGGTAACCGACATTAACAAGATGCATATATATAAGAATATCCCCATCATTCCGGGACACCCTTCGGATATGATATAAATTTCGAAGTACTAAAGCATCAGGTACTTTGGATGGGGTTTGTTAGGCCCAATAGATCTATCTTTAGGATTCGCGTCAATTAGGGTGTCTGTTCCCTAATTCTTAGAATACCAGACTTAATAAAAAGGGGCATATTCGATTTCGATAATTCAACCATAGAATGTAGTTTCACGTACTTGTGTCTATTTTGTAAATCATTTATAAAACCTGCATGTATTCTCATCCCAAAAATATTAGATTTTAAAAGTGGGACTATAACTCACTTTCACAGATTTTTACTTCGTCGGGAAGTAAGACTTGGCCACTGGTTGATTCACGAACCTATAACAATATATACATATATATCAAAGTATGTTCAAAATATATTTACAACACTTTTAATATATTTTGATGTTTTAAGTTTATTAAGTCAGCTGTCCTCGTTAGTAACCTACAACTAGTTGTCCACAGTTAGATGTACAGAAATAAATCGATAAATATTATCTTGAATCAATCCACGACCCAGTGTATACGTATCTCAGTATTGATCACAACTCAAACTATATATATTTTGGAATCAACCTCAACCCTGTATAGCTAACTCCAACATTCACATATAGAGTGTCTATGGTTGTTCCGAAATATATATAGATGTGTCGACATGATAGGTCGAAACATTGTATACGTGTCTATGGTATCTCAAGATTACATAATATATAATACAAGTTGATTAAGTTATGGTTGGAATAGATTTGTTACCAATTTTCACGTAGCTAAAATGAGAAAAATTATCCAATCTTGTTTTACCCATAACTTCTTCATTTTAAATTCGTTTTGAGTGAATAAAATTGCTATGGTTTCATATTGAACTCTATTTTATGAATCTAAACAGAAAAAGTATAGGTTTATAGTCGGAAAAATAAGTTACAAGTCGTTTTTGTAAAGGTAGTCATTTCAGTCGAAAGAACGACGTCTAGATGACCATTTTAGAAAACATACTTCCACTTTGAGTTTAACCATAATTTTTGGATATAGTTTCATGTTTATAATAAAAATCATTTTCTCAGAATAACAACTTTTAAATCAAAGTTTATCATAGTTTTTAATTAACTAACCCAAAACAGCCCGCGGTGTTACTATGACGGCGTAAATCCGGTTTTACGGTGTTTTTCGTGTTTCCAGGTTTTAAATCATTAAGTTAGCATATCATATAGATATAGAACATGTGTTTAGTTGATTTTAAAAGTCAAGTTAGAAGGATTAACTTTTGTTTGCGAACAAGTTTAGAATTAACTAAACTATGTTCTAGTGATTACAAGTTTAAACCTTCGAATAAGATAGCTTTATATGTATGAATCGAATGATGTTATGAACATCATTACTACCTTAAGTTCCTTGGATAAACCTACTAGAAAAGAGAAAAATGGATCTAGCTTCAACGGATCCTTGGATGGCTCGAAGTTCTTGAAGCAGAATCATGACACGAAAACAAGTTCAAGTAAGATCATCACTTGAAATAAGATTGTTATAGTTATAGAAAATGAACCAAAGTTTGAATATGATTATTACCTTATATTAGAATGATAACCTACTGTAATAAACAAAGATTTCTTGAGGTTGGATGATCACCTTACAAGATTGGAAGTGAGCTAGCAAACTTGAAAGTATTCTTGATTTTATGTAACTAGAACTTGTAGAATATATGAAGAACACTTAGAACTTGAAGATAGAACTTGAGAGAGATCAATTAGATGAATAAAATTGAAGAATGAAAGTGTTTGTAGGTGTTTTTGGTCATTGGTGTATGGATTAGATATAAAGGATATGTAATTTTGTTTTCATGTAAATAAGTCATGAATGATTACTCATATTTTTGTAATTTTATGAGATATTTCATGCTAGTTGCCAAATGATGGTTCCCACATGTGTTAGGTGACTCACATGGGCTGCTAAGAGCTGATCATTGGAGTGTATATACCAATAGTACATACATCTAAAAGCTGTGTATTGTACGAGTATGAATACGGGTGCATACGAGTAGAATTGTTGATGAAACTGAACGAGGATGTAATTGTAAGAATTTTTGTTAAGTAGAAGTATTTTGATAAGTGTATTGAAGTCTTTCAAAAGTGTATAAATACATATTAAAACACTACATGTATATACATTTTAACTGAGTCGTTAAGTCATCGTTAGTCGTTACATGTAAGTGTTGTTTTGAAACCTTTAGGTTAACGATCTTGTTAAATGTTGTTAACCCAATGTTTATAATATCAAATGAGATTTTAAATTATTATATTATCATGATATTATCATGTATGAATATCTCTTAATATGATATATATACATTAAATGTCTTTACAACGATAATCGTTACATATATGTCTCGTTTAAAAATCATTAAGTTAGTAGTCTTGTTTTTACATATGTAGTTCATTGTTAATATACTTAATGATATGTTTACTTATCATAGTATCATGTTAACTATATATATATCCATATATATGTCATCATATAGTTTTTACAAGTTTTAACGTTCGTGAATCACCGGTCAACTTGGGTGGTCAATTGTCTATATGAAACATATTTCAATTAATCAAGTCTTAACAAGTTTGATTGCTTAACATGTTGGAAACATTTAATCATGTAAATATCAATCTCAATTAATATATATAAACATGGAAAAGTTCGGGTCACTACACCAAGTGCTCAACCACTTAGAATATTTTTATTAAAATATTTATATATGAAATCTTGTGGTCTATATATATATATATATTGCTGCCGGCATTAAACCTATATCTCACCAACTTTATGTTGACGTTTTAAGCATGTTCATTCTCAGGTGATAATTAGAAGCTTCCGCTGCAACATGTTGAATTTAAGCAAGATCTTGTGTATGCATATTTGTGTCAAAAACAAAACTGCATATCTGAGGAATTGTAATGTAAAATATGCTAGAAATCGTATTGTTATCATCACATGTAAGGTTTGTAAGTCTAAGATTATCGCTAAACGATAATCATCTTTTTATTGTCTAAAGCTTGTATTAAAATAAGAGTTATGGTTTGTAATGTAAAATAAATGCAGTTGTTCTTTTAAAAATGTCGCATATAGAGGTCAATACCTCGCAATGAAATCATACGTTATCTAACTCGTTCTTATGGTTAAGGACGGGTTATGACACCTGTTTCCTAATTATTAGGTTACCAAGCTAAAAAGGGGTGATATTCAATATTCATAATCCAGCCATAGAATGTAGTTTTTGATCACTTATGTCTATTTCGTAAAACATTAATAAAATCAGCGCATGTATTCTCAGTCCCAAAAATATATATAAAAAGGGAGTAATAAAACTCACAATCCAATATTTTGTAGTAAAAATATTCATACAACGAAACTGAACAATGCAGGGTTGGCCTCGGATTCACGAACCTATATCATTTGTATATATATTAACACGCATAAATGGAATTGAATAAATTTATATATATATATCTTATTAGTTATATCATTTTTATGTTAATAACATAAATACTTTATGTTTTCATTCATATATATATAAATATAAAATTTTGTTTTGTTATAAGTATTAAATATATTTTTATATATATTTTATTTTTTTGTTAAGATAGTTATTATAATAATGCTAAAATAATATTAATAATTGTAAAAATGATAATAATTATAATACTTAGTGTTTCTAATAAAGTTAATAAGGTTAATAATCCTATTAGTGATAATAATAATGATATTAATAATAATAACTATAAAAATATTAATTTTTCTATTATTGATAGTTATGATAATAATTTTAGTAACTACACAATAATACTGATAACAATGATGATATTATATAATAATAATGATAATAATATTAATGATAGTTTTATAAGTAAATCTTACAATAATGATAATAATAGTTTTTAAATGAAAGGTTTAGTAATATTAACAATATTAATTACAAATAGATTAATAATACTAATGTTTAAAAAAAATGATACTAATACTAATATAATGATAACTTTAATAAACATAATTATAATAATAATAATAATAATAATAATAATAATAATAATAATAATAATAATAATAATAATAATACCTAAATGTTAAGGTTAATAATAATGTTAGTAATACTTATAAAAATACTAAAGGTAATAATGTTTCTAATACTTATAACTATAAACATGATATTAGTAATAATAATAATTATAATACTAACAATAACAATAATTAATAATGATCATAATATCAATAATAATACTAATAATACTTATAATTTTAATACATGATGATAATAATAATAATCATAACATTCATAACAATTAATAATAATAATAATAATAATAATAATAATAATAATAATAATAATAATAATAATAATAATAACAATAATAATAATAATGATTTTTGAAATGAAAAACTACCTCAAAAAGTGTTTAAAAAAATAGTTGACACCAGCAGGAATCGAACCCGAGACCTCCTGAATACCCGAACACCCATACAGCCATCCGTCTAATTCTGTTTTTCCTTAATAATACTTCTTTTAATTTATATTATCTTAAAACTCGTATTCATCCTCTTCATCACCAAGTTTTAATCGACCAATTCCAATTAACCAATCTATCATCGAGTTAAATATTTGGTTTTAGGATTTTCAATCGAAATAGAAACAATGAGTTGAGGTGATTAATAGAATAAGAAAAGAAAATAAAAATTAAATTAAATAAAAAAAACATCCCGTGTTAGCCGAATATGACTCCAAAACTTGATTTTGATTTTTAGATAGTTTTAGATAATAATTATAACATGAAATACGTAAGAAATCCTTCCCAGAATCTTTTTCAAACATCAATTGATCCAGAAACAACATATAAATCATGAATTCGAAGGAAGAAGAAATAGTTGACTTTTTTTAGTTTGAACTTTAACTTCAAAATTAAAAATCAAACGAAAAAAATTAATGATTGAAATCTTACAGACAGTTGATATAGATGATTCTTAACACGATGGTATTTTTATATTTTGATAATTCATTCGATTGTGAGTTTATAATAAAAATATATGCGTACAGAGGAACCGGTTCAGTTCCTTTTGTTTTGGTTTCTTTTTTTTCGAATTGCAATAAAAGATTATATAATGTACCAGTTGTGGAGTGATGCTGTAACAATATTCGATCGAGAGTTTGTTTTGTAATGAATCAGTGGGTCGACAGCTCTTCACGAGCAAGAAGAAAAAGAAGCAGAAACAAACAAGAATGATAGGGATCTATTACCTAATTACGCGTAAATATATTTCAGTATTTATATAACTGATTTATATATTTGTATTTATTTTTATATATCTGTCTTTGATATATTATAACTAATCCTAATAATTATTAAATATATTAATAATATTAATACTTTTAATATTATATATAATGATAAAAATATAGTAATAATAATAAAAATAACAATAATCTTATTGTAATAATAATAATATCATTATTAAGGATAATGATAGTAATTATAATAATAATAATAATAATAATAATAATAATAATATAACAAATTACTATTACACGTAATTATTTACATAAAATGAAATATTATGAATTTCTATATATAATATTTATAAATTTCTTCTATTTTAATATTCATATATATAATTGTGTATAAAAATGTTATATATTACATATATCAATCTACAATTATTTATACATATATATATACACATAAATGTCCGTGAATCGTCGAGCACGGTCAAAGGGTAAATGAATACATGAATCCAGTTCAAAGTTTTTGAGATTTCAACATTACAGACTTTGCTTATCGTGTCAAAATATATAAAGATCAAGTTTAAATTTGGTCGGAAATTTCCGGGTTGTCACAGAGGAAATGAGGGAGTTAGCACAAGGCTAAGTGAATGACACAGTCCTAACATGTATAAGCATATTACATCAAGCTAGCCAATATACAAACAAGGTCATGACAACAAGAGGATCGGCGGCCTGGCTGGGCCCTTAACTCCAACTGATCAGGCTAGTGTATACCGATAATTCCAGTTACTGTCTCCCTCGTATAGTATCCAGATGCAGGGAGTACATCGTTCAACTATACTACACGAATAGTAACTCCTGAATCAGAAAGACTCATCCCTGCCTCTTACCCAACTTACAAATTTTGCATAACTACAAAACCATAGATGCCCCACATGTAAGCCAGTTGCCGTTACAAAACCCGCAATTGGCAATATCAACTACCGGACTACTAAACCGTAGCCGGCTTCCAAGGTGGCTACAACAAATCACATAATATAGCATAGTATATCATATACTAATTATTCAGGTGAGTAAGCCAAGGTAACAGTAGCATAACCCGCTACTAAATAGTTATAAACATTAGGATAGTCTCACTCACCTGGAAATACAAGAACTCAGTGGTCTTATTTCACTGAGCCTTCACCTTTTCCTTTATCACCTGAGAATATAATTTCTCTAGTTAGTACCCATTTCAATCAGATTACACATCAGAAGAAATAAATACATCAATACAATAATGAGTCATAATAGCACTTGACCCAAACATACAAACACTGTCACTCGCACGGATTGAATCTCACTCGTGCGCCTAACTAGCTCACTCGTACGGATGAGTATGCTCACCCGCACGACTGACAACCTACTCCCAAGAGTGACTTTAAAGTCCACTCACATGATTAAGTAACTTGCATGCACGGTTGGACACCTCATCCGTACGTGTGAGTGACTCACTCACACGGTTGAGCAAGAACAACATCATAATTGCAATTCGAGCTTTTTCCACCCAAATTAAAGTTTGATTTAGTGTTTTAAAACTTTATCATTGGAAAGTAAACCTCAATACGATTCCAACAATAGTTTATTCGTTAAAATCGGAGTTACGGTTTGAAAGTTACACCCTTTTTCAATTTTATCAAAAGCTGACCACTGCTCAACCGCGTGGCTGAAACCTCAAATGTACAGTTTAGACCTCAACCGTGTGGTTGAGCCCTCAAAAGTGTGCACAACTGCATGGTTAAGTTGTCAAAAGTGTGGGTGCTGAAAATCAGTTCCAGCTCGCTGTTTTCGCGTTTTTAACACCCAAAACTCGATTTTTGCTTGTTTTGGTCAATCTAATGCATCAAGAATACCACATAATACATATATAAACTATTTATAACATCAATCAAGCATAACAAATATATATAATCAAGAATCAAGCTCAAAAAATCATCAAAACCCATTTTAACCCAAACCTACTTTTAAATTCACCAAATTCAATGATGTTTACCTTGTTTTAATCCTTGTAAATGCTAGAATCAGATAAACGAAATCACAATCTTTGATCTTGCACTTTTGATTTCAAGAATTTAGGAGCAGTAGGTGTGTTTAGGGTTTAGTGTTACTAAAATAGGAAAGATAAAGAACGTACAGGAGTATATATCCAATTAAGGGTTTCTTCACTATGAGGAAACCTCTTCCGTCTAACACACGGGTATTTACTAGTTATCTAAAACACAATGTACCTCATTAGGTGGCCCTAACAAGGTCCAATTCACATAACGAAACCTGTTCTGTGACCCTTGTCACAAAGCACACACAACAAACTAATCAAATAATTATTAACCCATAATTATTAAAATCAGCCAATGAAGCATTGCTTCAACGGCTTCCCCTCACCTTGTGTGTTGGGGCTGGGGGTTAGATCATGGGTTCGAGTCTCGCTCTGCCCATCCAGATTAACCCTAGGGGGGTTTTCTCCCAGATCCATTCAGGATTCAAAACCCGGTCCGCCTGCCCCTCGGGATGGTTAAAGGATCGGGTTCCTGTAATGTGATTCGGGTTTCCTCCCGAACGCGTGTGTGTGTGTGTGTGCAAATGATGAGTGTCGTTGAAATAAATGATACGCTGATGCAAGCTTGCCGTTCAAAAAAAATTATTAAAATCATAAATATTAATAAATTAATATTAACTAAGGGTAAAAAGGTCATTTACCGCTAGGCCCGATTCGAGGTTGTTACACATAGGTTGCTATATCAGCTTTCATATTAGGCCACCAGTACAGTGCCTTAAGATCTTGATAGATCTTATCGGATCCAGGGTGAATAGAATATCTTGTCTTGTGTGCCTCATCTAGCACTAGTTCCCTTAATCAGCCAAATCTCGGTACCCAAATTCTGTCTATGAAGTACCGGGTTCCATCTTCTCGAATGAAAAGATTCTTGTCCATTACTCTAAGGGACTCAATAGTAATGTTCTCTTCTTTCAATGCCTCTAGTTATGCATCGCGTATCTGAGAAGTAAGGTTTGTTCGGACAGTCATATTCAATGCTCTAACTCGGAGAGGTTTCGCCTTTTCCTCCCTACTCAAGGCATCTGCAACAACATTAGTCTTTCCAGGATGATAGCGGATCTCGCAGTCGTAGTCATTCAATAGCTCTACCCATCATCTCTGTCTCATGTTGAGCTGTTTCGGATCGAAAATACATTGCAAGCTCTTGTGATTGGTGAAAAAAGTAAACTTAGTACCATATAAGTAATGTCTCCACACCTTCAGTGCAAAGACCACAACACCAAGTTCCAAATCGTGGGTCGTATAATTCTGTTCGTGTACCTTTAGTTGTCGTGACCCATAGGTGATCACTTTCTTCCGTTGCATTAACACGCAACCAAAACCCTGTCATGAAGCATCACAGTAAATCATGAAGTCCTCATTTCCTTCGAGCAAAGACAAAATTCGGGGCAGTAGTCAACTTCTATTTCAACAACTGAAATGCAGACTCGTGTAGCTCAGTTCACTCATACTTCTTACCCTTGTGAGTCAATGTTGTTAACGGTCGGGCAATGGTAGAAAATCCCTCAATGAATCTTCTATAATAACCTGCAAGACCTAAGAATTGCCGAATCTGCATTAGCGACATAGAAGTCTCCCATTTATTGACCGTTTCTATCTTCGCGGGATGAACTTGAATACCAATGACACCTACGATATGTCCCAAAAATTGCACTTCTCGAAGCCAGAAGTCATACTTCGAAAATTTCGCGTAGAACTGCTCTTTCCTGAGCATCTCAAGTAGAAAATAGAGATGTTGTTCATGTTCTTCCTCGTTCTTAGAATATACCAGAATATCGTCGATAAACACAATAACAAAATTGTCCAGATATGGCTTACACACACGTTTCATTAGATCCATGAACACAGTCGATGCGTTCGTCAATCCAAACAGCATTACTGTGGACTCATGATGTCCATAGCGTGTCTTAAACGCTGTCTTCGGTATATCTGTCTCCTTTACTCTCATCTAATGGTAACCTGACCTCAAATCGATCTTAGAGTAACATGTTGATCCTTGCAATTGATCAAACAAATCATCAATCCTCGGTAATGAATATCTATTCTTGATAGTCATCTTATTCAATTCCCTGTAATCGATACAGAGTCTCATAGATCCATCCTTTTTCTTTACAAAAAAAACTGGAGCTCCCCATGGTGTAGAACTCGGTCGAATGAATCCTTTATCTAAAAGCTCTCGTAACTGACTAGACAGCTCTTGCAATTCCGAAGGTGCAAGTTTATTCAGTGCACATGCTACAGGCGCCACTCACGGCATTAAGTCAATTTGAAGTTCTACGTCTCTATGAGGTGTAAGACATGGTAATTCTCTCGGAAGGACCTTAAGGAAAATTTTTAACAGTTGGGACATCTTCGGGTCTCTTAACTGCTGATTCAACTTTGCTCATATGTGCCAGAATTGCGAGACATCCTTATCTCATGTACTTCTGGACCTTCGAGCATTTAATATAATGCAATAGTGTATTGATCTTCTCTCCGTACACCATCATTAATTCGTCTTTGGTAAAAGGAATTCGAATAGTCTTCTGGTCGCAGCACCCTTGGTTTTATCATCAGTTTACTAGTCCATTCCAACCACAAGGTCAAATAAAAAAAATATGGTAGTCCAAGTAAAATAATTTAACACCAAACAACTCTCAAGTAGATTTCTATTGTACTGGCTTGCCAACCATCGGAAAAAGTTGTTATGAGCTTAATGGTATGGGTCTTAGCTTCTAATTGCAAAGGATTAGGAACAATCACCGATTAAAGTTTGGGGTAAGTTTCGGGTGAGAGACGTTTACAATGGAAGTGTACGATCAATCTCCTTAAAACTGGACCACCTTAACTAAAATGACATCAGTCATGATGCGTTTTATTCCCAGTTGATAGTTCTATAGAGTTCACGTTGTCTAAGGCAGATATTGAATTCCAAATGTTGTGACGAAATCCTCTAGCGATAAAGCTTCTATCAGCACCGGTGTTGAAAGTATATAAACATTATGATTGATGAGTAAGAACAAACTCGTGACGAACTTCATTAAAGTTGATGTTGAAAGCAGGGTGAGTTATCAGACTTGTCCCACATCAGTGGGGGAGAAGAACGGAATACCCTTTATGAGGGAAGGTGTGAATACTTCTTCCGGTAGACTAGTATTGGAAAACAAGATCGTGAAACCGCGGGTGGTTGAATGGTAGGTAAGTCGGACGTCAAGTAGACAATATCTACTACGGATTGCGCAGGCTGTTACAAGAAATTCATCCTCTAAGATATATCGGAAATGAGTTGTGATGCATAATAGCTAGTAGTGAATCGTGGAGGTGCTAATAGTGATGAGTAGTATTTAGTAGTGGTATGTAGCAATGGGTAGAATTAAGTAGTAACTAGTAATGACAACCAGTGAGAAGTAGTGATCGGTCGAGACTAGCAGTGAGAGGCGGTGTTGAGTAGTAGTTAGCAACGATAAGTAGTAAGGAGTAGTGGTATGAGATGACGAGTATGTCCAAGCAGTGTCTTCGTAGTGCCAAGTAGTGTTTGATGGTGACGGACAGTGTCAAGTAGTAAAGAGTTGCGACGTGGTTACACATTTCTTATGGGTTTTAATAACAATTAATCCGCACAAAATAAATTTTTACTCATTTTTGAGATTATTCAGTTTATGTTCTAAACAGTGTTCATTCAAGTAACCTACTTGGCTCGCTCCCAATTCCTTATTTTGCGATGTCGTAACTTCTATATGAGTTATCGTAATGTAATCCCAGTCATTACATTACGCTATCTCACTTATCCATTCGACATTACTCCATAAGTTCAAGATAGTGTAGTCAACTTATTTCTCTTAAGTCCCGCGTCGTGGGTACGTATGTGATTCGTGATATCTTATATCTAGTCCAAGTCCATATAGTTATGGGTATAGATGTGAATATGCATGTGATATAATATGTATCCTACGTGTAGCATAATAGAGTAAATAGTGCAAGCATGGCGTATAATGGTCATCCAAAGTATACGGCTATAGACTAGACCCACTAATGCGCCCTACGGTTAGATACACTAATGCATCCTAGTTCCCTATAGCCAAAGCTCTGGTACTAACTATAACACCCTGTCAAAATCCATTAATGGAATGTTAACTCTGGTCCTAGTGCTCGGCCTGACTTCTACGTAATAGCAATGTTCTACAGCGGAAGCAACTAATACCTGATACAAAACGGATCAACATAAAGTTAAGTGAATCTACAGGTTTGAGTAAATAGTTCTCGTATGTTTCATAAAACAGTTTCCATAAATCATTTGTCGATAATCAGTTCTAAAAAATTGTTTATCAGTAATCGGTATCCGAAAATTAGTATTCAGAAATCAGTAAACATTTATCAGTTTAAACTACTAAGGTTTAATCTCAAAAGTTTGCATACAGTAAATGTCAAGTGTTAAACTGTTTGTAAGATGTCAAGTTTCAACTGAGTAGGACATCAAAAAGTTCTTTTTGTTTCAAATGCTGGTAGACATTACCATGTATAGTTTCTAGTTTGTAAACATCGAGTTTAAGTAACATTTATCGTAAGTTAGGCCACGAGATTTCTGAAATAAAAGCATCGTAAAAGTATACATTTATCATGAGCACTTGATTATAAAGCTTTAACCATGTGGATAGCTCAAGCGCTACATGTCTTCCCTTTACCCTTTCTAAGCATACACTGATCAGGTGTACAAGTTATAATAGAATAAGCACCTCGTAAGTTGAGGCGAGGTTTGTCAAACCTAAAGGTACCGACCCTATAAGTCGAGCTTACTTAAAGTAATTAATATAATCAAGCTAAGGGATTTTTGATCTGAACTCATATGCATATTCGTTTAGTTACTCGTGCCTAATATGTAAAACAACTGTAAAAACAGTTTAAGAAACAGTTTCAAAAGCAGCATGTATCTCATCCTAAAAATGTTGACGAAAAAGGGACTGTAGACTCACCTTAGCAAAAGCACTGAAATCTCTTAGTAAAACCGTACAGTAGTCGAACAATCACGACCGAACAACGTAACCTAGTTAAATAGGTCATTTTAAGTATACATATAGTCACACTATATCAACCCATAGTGTACGCAAAGTCCTAGTGTTCAGACTGACTCAATAAACAAGTGAAAGTCAACTAGTCGAAGCAAGTCAACAAAAGTCAACCAAAGTCAACCCAAAAGTCAACTCGGTCAAAGTGGTAAACTAAATTCAAACATCTCAGTAGGTCATACAATCATGGTCAACATGTCATTCCTAAGTCAAGTAACATGTTACAGCTCATAGTTCAACAATTTGCACATTTGTAGTTTATCGCATGTCCTTAAAATACGCGTATCATAGGAAACAACGAGTACAACTCTTAGCACATAATTCATGAAAACATGGAAAACTCCAGATCACAACTAGACTCAAAATGGATTCCAAAAAGTCCAGCCAAGGACTCATACGATATCTACAAGTCGGATTTCAGAAAGGGTCTAGTTACAGTTTACCAAATCAGTTTCTGCACGCGCATCAGTTTTAGAAACATTCTCATTTAAAATCAAAAATAGCTTTTAATAAACGGCCAATTGTAGATGACTCAAACCACTCCAAAGTTTCAGTAACAAAATAATCAAAGACTTTCATTTAGCCAATTTGTACAGATTAGCCATACTCTACAGACCAATTAGTTTTTGACAACAATCAGACATATCATTTAGTCGAGCTTATAACTCATGACAATTCACGTTTTCAGAAGTTAGCATACAATGAAATACACTAAGGAACATATAAACCATCATATTCCAGAAGTTCATGGTCTCAATCAATTTCTAGTTCACACAAGGTAATTTCTTTTGCATTCGAAAACAGTTTCAGCTCTCTTTAAAAAACAAATCTTCGTTTTGACACACCGAAAGCATTACAAAAGCATTTGACGCAAATCTTAAGTCCAACTCGCATGATTTTTAACAAAGATTACAATGGTACACATTTCAATATCTAAATCACAAAGTACATAACTCAGGAAATTCATATATCATGTAAAACCCTCACGAAACTTCGATTAATCATAACTTGAGCATACGATAATGAAATCAAGCGAAATCAAAGTCCAAATGATGTGTGCGAGGGGTACTAGAAAATAGTATTATTTTTACAAAAAATTACTATTAAATACGATACAATTTTCACAAGATATTTATTTATTTATAGAATGGATATACCTAAACCTTGCTACAACACTTATAGGCAGTGTACCTAATCGTACAGTAGTGTAGTTTTTAGTAAGTCTGGTTCATCCACAGGGAACTCTTAAACAATCTTAACGCTATATTAGTTTTAAATTTATAAAAATACAAATATATATATATATAAGTAATATTATTATTATAAAAGGGGGTTTTTACCGTTTAATGACCGGTTTGTCGATTTTAAAACTTTAGTCGCAGTTACAACTGAATGTAAAATATAAATAAAAGACTTAATTTAAAGCATAAAATAAATAACAATAATGAAATTGCGATAAATAAAAATGCGATAAAATAAAATTGCGATAATTAAAGAGTACGATAATTAAAAGTGCAATTAAATATGAAATAAAAGAATTATGCTTATTTAAACTTCCATAATCATGATGTTTGACGTGTTGATTTTTAGTTTATTCCCATGGGTTAATTGTTCTTTGTCCTGGATTATTCAATATGTCCATACGGATTTGTCCATAATAGTCCATCAGTCATAATCATAAAATGCAGAAGTCTTTGCCAAATTATTCTTATTCCCGAAGTCAAATATTCCAACTAATTGGGGATTTGAATTGTAACAAGGTTTTAATACTTTGTTTAATGAATACACCAGGTTATCGACTGCGTGTAAACCAAGGTTTTACTACTTTGTTAACAATTACACCAATTACCCTTGAATGTAATCCACCCCTGTTTCAACAAGTCTACTAACTATTAATCCAGTTCCGTGTCTGGTAAAATGAATAATTATTGGTATTTATAGATATCCCGCCCACCGTACCCAGTCAAGCGTATGTGATTATATATAAATAAATCAAATTATAAGTCTATATATTAATTTAACGAGGTATCGTTTAGTTAATATAAAACCCATTAATAGCCCATAGTCTAATTTCCACAAGTGTCGTTCTTTTGTCCAAACCCCAATTATGGTACAAAACCCAGTTACCCAATCTTAATATTTTCAGCCTAACATCATGATTACATCGTCTTAAATAAGCATAATAATAACTTAGCTACGAGACATTAAATTAAAAATAACATTAATCATAACTTACAGTGATTAAAAATAGCGTGGCGTTACACGGACAGAATTTTGACTTACACCCTTACAACATTCGCTAACATGCCCTTATTATTAGAATTTAAAATTAAAATTAAAATTATAATATAAATATAAATATATTTACATATAGATAGAGAGATGGATATTTGATATATAAACTGAGCCAAAACACGCGAATTTATAGGACCAGGCCTGGATTTCAGGGCCATGCGATCGCATGGCTTTTGTGCCTCCAGGCTATGCGATCGCATGGGCGTAGGTAGCAGCTCACATATTTTTGTTTCTTTGCTTCTCGACGTTTTAATAAATAAATATAATATATAAATAATTATAAGAATTATTTAAATATTATATTATATTTATGTGCATAGTTGACTTGTAATTTTTAGTCCGTTGCGTCGAGCGTTGAGAGTTGACTTTGGTCCCGGTTCCAGATTTTCGAACGTCCTTGCGTATAATTTAATATCTTGTACTTTGCGTTTCGCGTCTTGTACTTTTGTAATTTTGAGACGTTTCTCACCAATAATTGGAACCTCTTTGATTGTATTTTGTACTTTTGAGCTTTTTAGTCGTTTGCGCCTTCAATTCGTCGAATCTATCTTTTGTCTTCACCTTTTATTATTTAAACGAATATCACTTGTAAATAGAACAATTGCAACTAAAAGCTTATCTTTCTTGAGGGATAATGCTATGAAATATATGTTCGTTTTCAGCATTATCAAATATTCCCACACTTGAACGTTGCCTGTCCTCAAGCAATATAGTCTTGAAATAAAAAAACTAGAATCACTTCTTTATTCTTCACACTTTGTACATCAGTGATTTCTATACGGCGGTATAAACAATGGTAGTAACGTTGTGGTTTACAGTCTCGCATGACTATGAAAATTTAGATCCATTAAGGAAATTGGATCTTTATGAAAATATTTGATCTTTTGAAAATTGAATCTAGCTTTTACCCTAGATAGGTTTTCCGGAATAACCCTTCACCGGTGTTTGCAAAATATTTTTGTGGGTTTGGTGGGTTTCAGATTTGAAAATTTTAGCTCAAAACTTGTGGTTTTGTGTCACCCACTTGTTAACCTTGTATTGGGAAAGCAACACGTCCAGTATACTTGCTCTGTATATTACCTTTCGATAAACTACCGTTCGGTTGTAAAGGAAAGTGTTGAACAAGCAACTGTTAAGGCAATGTCCCCTGACATGCTTTTAATTATGGTCTATAACGTGTCGGATGCAATTACTATCCTTGGTAGGAGCAATAGTAAAGCTCACCCTTATAATTTTTCGGTCTGGCACAAGGTCCTGTCTTTGACCATGCTATGCAACCACCGTTCTTACGGCTGACACCCGATTTGGTTCAGGTGACCTAATGAATTCCAGGTGAATTCCTAGAATTTTACATTCAATGGTAATGAACGCATTAAAAATGGGTTTTCAGAAAACAAATCGGTTTGTAATTTTGATCAAACTATTTTCTCATTCAAGCTCGAGTTTAGATATCATCGAATTCCATGAGTTTGTAATTCTCAATCTTTAAGGTCAATCTCTAGGATTGAGTAATATCAGGCTTAAAAGCTAATTTTTGATCTTTAAGGAGATTATCCTTTCTGGGGATCTGATTCATTAGTCTTATCCAGCTAATTTGCACGGCGTCCTCCCCATTTTACAAGACAGATCCTCTCATGGTTAGGATAAGTCTGACCACTTGGCGACCCTGTTTGATGCTGAGGTCCGTGGATTTCCTGCTGATTTTAGAGATGACTTTTCTAGATTTTTCGTCAACATACAGCTAGTCTGGACGACAACTTCATGACCTGAATCAAGAAGCGCGTGTCTTTTTCGGAAGACTTTACTTCCTTTTAATGATGGAATTGATTCATCGTGTAGATCCATCTTTTCTTTCAAATATATTACAGTAAATCGGGTAAAACTGTTTAGATTAGTCCAAAGCAAGAGTATCTTCAGTTATTTGCACAAAAATATGTGATATATGTTTTAAATAACTTGGTAATTTTTCCCACACTTGGCTTTTATTTTCCTTTTTATTGTCCTCTATTTCATTTTAAATGAATTTTAACATTTTGGTTTGTTTCTCAATTTATGTCCTTTCCGAGGTAATAATAATTTCGGTGTTAACACCTAGATTTATTGTTCATAAATATGTATAAACATGATTTTGAGTTCATTTAATTGAAAATTTTGAAAATTTTTACTAGAATTTGGTAGTCAGTATATAAGACTAGGGCTGTTCTTTATTATCAGAGAGCACTAGATTCTAATACAACTACTGCTTTACTAGTATTTTTAATGGTAACCAAGTGTTTAAATAAAAAAATTTTAAAATCCGAAAGAATTTAACCCCTTCCCACACTTAAGATCTTGCAATGCCCTCATTTGCAAGAAATCAGTAACAATTTAAATTATTGAGGGTGATTAGCGTAGAAAAATGATTAAATTTTACCAAAGTTTCCAAACATATTGGCGTTTGTTTGTTGAATGATAAATGGTGCACATCATTTGTTCATTCCGTCTTGTTGTTACATCACATTTGTTTTTCGTTTTGTCGTCAAAAGTACTAGCTTTTGCTGAACTTAATGCCAGTCTTTGAAAATGCGCTGTTTTACCCTGTTTTGTACAATTGACAATATACATACATACAAATATAAACATGCATGGTAATTTGAAATGGGACTTAAAATCCCACTTTCAAATTAAATATGAAATATTAGTACAACATAATAAAAATATTAAACATTACAATAAAAGTATCATAATATAATGTGTTTAAACATAAATAAACAGAAATAATAAATAAATAAAATAACAATCATAAAAATTACCAATAGGAACTATATCAATCATGGATAGGGGTTCCAGTTCATGTCATCGTCCGGGTTCCATGGTTGGTGATAGGTGTACTGGTATGCCTGGTTAGGGTCGTAGAGAGTATATGATGGTCTCATCTCGGGCTGGTGTTGAGGATAGTAAGCGGGTCGGGTTGGAACGTAGAGATCCTGAGGTGACAGCCGGCTCATAATCTGACGCTGATGATAGTCCCATCTATCATGCTGTCGTTGCCTGGAATGCTTTTCTTACTCCGTCCAATTTGCCTCTGATTAATGATACTATTTCACTTGGAAGGGTGTCATTATTACGTTTAGTAATCAAAGCGTGTAGCATTAGACCATGGTTTAGTTCACAGGAAGTCTTCATCTCATAAAAGCTAAAAGAATAAAAATTCAGAATATCTAACTCTAACAGAACATCTAACTCTAACAGAAATACATATTATCCTTTAAACACTTGATTCTCCCCACACTTAGTTCGTTGTGGTGTTGAAATTGTGATTAACTTCGTTGTCAACTTCCATTGGACTATCTATGTAATGTTTAACTTTGTGACCATTAACCTTAAATTCAATCCCATTTGAATTTATTAATTCTACTGTTCCGTACGGGAAAACTCTTTTGACTATGAATGGTCCAGACCATCTTGATTTCAATTTTCTAGGAAATAGCTTGAATCATGAATTGAAAAGAAGAACTCTGTCTCCTTCTTTAAATTCTTTTGAACTTCTGATTCTTTTATCATGCCATTTCTTCGTTCTTTCTTTATAGATTAATGAATTTTCATATGCTTCTTGTCTTAATTCTTCTAATTCATTTAGTTGACTTAACCGTAGACGTCCAGCTTCATGTAAATCAAGATTACATGTCTTCAAAGCCCAAAATGCTTTGTGTTCAATTTCTACTGGAAGATGACATGCTTTTCCGTAAACGAGTCTAAAAGGTGTGGTTCCAATTGGAGTTTTGTAGGCTGTTCTAAAAGCCCAGAGTGCATCCTCCAATTTAATGGACCATTCCTTCGGATTTGATCCTACAGTTTTCTCTAGAATACGTTTTAAAGCTCGGTTGGTATTTTCAACTTGTCCACTTGTTTGTGGATGATAAGCGGTGGAGATTTTATGAGTTACTCCATATCTTTTAAGAACTTTCTCAAGTTGATTATTACAAAAATGAGTACCCTGATCACTTATTAAAGCTTTCGGTGTTCCAAACCTTGCAAAAAGACATTTTAAAAAGTTGACTACAACTCGTGCATCGTTAGTTGGGAGAGCTTGTGCTTTCGCCCATTTAGATACATAATCAATGGCAACGAGAATGTAGAGATTATTATGAGATTTTGGAAATGGACCATAAAGTCAATACCCCAAATGTCAAATACTTCACATACTTGAATGACATTTTGTGGCATTTCATCACGTTGACTTATTTTTCCGGCCCTTTGACAAGCATCACAGGATTTGCAAAGAAGGTGTGCGTCTTTGAAAATTGTAGGCTAATAGAATCCAGCATCATAAACTTTTCTTGCTGTAAGTTGAGGCCCATAATACCCTCCTGTTGGTCCTGTTTGACAATGGTTTAAGATTTGACTAGCTTCATCTCCGAATACACATCGGCGTATTATTCCATCGGGACAACTTTTAAACAAATGTGGATCTTCCCAGAAATAGTGTTTTATATCACTAAAGAATTTCTTTCGTTTTTGGTACGACAACCCTTTTTCAAGGAATCCACATACTAAGTAGTTTGCATAATCTGGAAACCATGAAATTTCACTATAATCTATCTTCAATAGATATTCATCAGGAAAGTTGTCTTGTATGGCCGATTCATTTAGAACTTCTAATTCAGGATTTTCAAGACGAGAAAGATGATCAGCGGCTAGATTTTCTGCTCCCTTTTTATCTCGGATTTCAATATCGAACTCTTGTAAGAGTAAGATCCAACAGATTAATCGTGGTTTAGCATCTTGTTTCGAAAATAGGTATCTAAGAGCAGAATGGTCGGTATAGACCACCGTTTTAGCTAGAACTAGATATGAATGAAATTTGTCAAAAGCAAAGACAATAGCAAGGAGTTCTTTTTCAGTAGTTGTGTAATTTATTTGTGCTCCTTGTAACGTCTTACTAGCATAATATATAGGTTGAAATCGTTTTTCAATCCTTTGTCCTAAAACGGCTCCCATTGCAAAATCACTTGCATCACACATAAGTTCAAACGGTAGATTCCAATTTGGAGTCATCATGATCGGCGTATTAGTGAGTTTTTCTTTAAGTATATTAAAAGATTTGATGCATTCATCTAAAAAGATGAATGGAGCATCCTTTTCTAGGAGTTTATTCATAGGAGTGGCAATTTTAGAAAAATCTTTTATGAAACGTCGGTAAAAACCGGCATGCCCTAGAAAACTCCTAACTCCTCTAACATTGGTGGGATGTGAAAGTTTAGCAAATACATCTACTTTAGCTCTATCCACTTGAATTCCTTCCTTTGAAATTTTATGACCAAGAACGATGCCTTCTTTAACCATGAAATGACATTTCTCCCAATTAAGTACTAGATTTGATTGTTTGCATCTAATGAGCATTCGTTCAAGATTAACTAGACATGATTCAAATGTATCACCGAAGACTGAAAAGTCATCCATGAAAACTTCCATGCATTCTTCTATCATGTCATGAAAAATCGCCATCATGCACTTTTGAAAGGTTGCAGGGGCGTTGCAAAGTCCAAATGGCATGCGTTTGTAAGCAAAAGTACCATAAGGGCACGTGAACGTGGTTTTCTCTTGGTCCTCGGGTGCTATTGGAATTTGAAAATATCCGAAAAAACCGTCAAGAAAACAATAGTAACTATTTCCGGCTAATCTTTCCAACATTTGATCAATGAAAGGTAAAGGAAAGTGATCTTTTCTGGTGGCGTTATTTAATTTTCTATAATAAATACAAAAACGCCATCATGTTACAGTCCTAGTAGGAATAAGCTCATTTTTCTCATTTGTAATGACAGTCATGCCACCCTTCTTAGGTACGCATTGAACTGGGCTTCCCCATGGACTATCAGAAATTGGATAAATTAAACCTGCATCAAGCAGTTTAATAATTTCTTTCTTAACAACATCTTGCATATTAGGATTTAGTCTTCGTTGACGTTGCACATACGTTTTATGACCTTCTTCCATAAGGATTTTATGTGTGCAATATGAAGGACTTATTCCTTTAATATCATGAATTTTCCATGCAATGCCTGATTTATGAGCTTTTAGCACAGAAATGAGTTTAGATTTTTCATTTTCAGTAAGAGAAGACGATATTATTACATGTAATTCAGATTCACCATGTAAATAAGCGTATTCCAAATGGTTTGGAAGTGGCTTTAACTCTAATGTCGGTGGTTCTTCTATCGATGATTTATATCGATATCTGTCTTCTTCTTTTAGCATTTGAATTTCTTCTGTTGTTGATTCATATCCATTAGCTATAAGTGTAGCTAACATTTCAGTTTCATCAAATGGTTCAGTTCCTTCTCCTAAAGAACATTCTCCTGTTCCTTGTAATTCTGGAAATTCTTCTAACAATTCTGCATGTGATTCTATAGTTTGAATATAATAACATGTATCATCTGCAGATTGCGGTTGTTGCATGGTTCTATCAACTGAAAAGGTAACACTCTCATCCTCTATACTTAGGGTCAGTTTCTTACCGAACACGTCTATCATTGCTTTAGCCGTGTTTAAGAATGGTCTTCCTAATATGAGAGGTACTCGAGAATCTTCTTCCATGTCCTGAATAACAAAATCTACTGAAAATACTAAAGTACCAACTTTAACTAGCATGTTCTCCATTATCCCTCTAGGATATTTTACTGATCGATCGGCTAGTTGTATGCTTATTCGTGTTGATTTCAATTCTCCAAGGTCTAGTTTAACGTATAGTAAATACGGCATTAAATTTATACTAGCACCTAAGTCTGCCAATGCTTCTATTGAACTAAGACTACCCAGAAAACATGAAATTGTGAAACTTCCTGGATCAGATAATTTTTCTGGTATCTTATTCAACAACACTGTAGAACAATTAGCATTCATAGTAACAGCCGAGAGTTCTTCCATTTTCTTTCTATTTGTGATCAGATCTTTCAGAAATTTAGCATATCTAGGCATTCCTGATATCACATCAATGAAAGGAAGATTTAAATTTATCTGTTTAAACATATCCAAGAATTTGGATTGCTCGGCTTCAAGTCTCTCTTTTCTCATTTTACTCGGGTAAGGAAGTGGTGGTTGGTATGGTTTAACATAAGGTTTAGCCTTAACTGTGTTATCTTCATTAACCTTTTCAACTACCGGTTCTTTTTCCTTATCTTATTCAGGTTGTGGTTCTTGTGGAGTAGAAATAGCTTCATCAAAAATTACAGGCATTTCAGGTGGTTTAAGTGTAATACCACTTCTTGTGATAATGGCTTTAGCTGTTTCATTCCGGGGGTTAGCATTTGTATCACTTGGTAGACTTCCCGGTTTTCTTTCACCTATCAACCTTGCTAGGTTACTTACTTCTAGTTCCAAATTTTGAATAGAAGCTTGTTGATTTCTAAATGCTTGTGTATTTTGTTCATTGGTTTGTTTCTGAGATGTGAAAAATTGTGTTTGAGAATCAACTAGCTTCGACATCATATCTTCTAAATTTGGCTTTTTATCATCGGTTTGTGGTGGTTTGTTTTGAAAAACAGGTCTTTGCTGGTTGTAAGTATTATTGGATACTTGTTGATTGCTAGGACCTTGTTGGTTGTTGTATGGAACATTTCGGTTATAATTTTGGTTTTGATTGTAGATTGGTCTTGGCGGTTGATAATTATTCTGATAATTATTTCCAGGCCTTTGGTTTATGTATGAAACATTCTCTCTTTGTTCCATTGTTAGTTCAATACTGAGACAATCTTTTGTCAAATGTGGTCCTCCACACTGCTCACAACTAATTCGTGTTGAGTGAATATCTTTAGTCATCTTTTCCATTCGTCTCTCGACAGCATCTATCTTTGCAAAAATGGAATCAAAGTCATGGCTAGAATCGGCTCTAGCTGCTTTAGATGATCTAACGATATCTTTTTCTTGGTGCCACTCATGTGAGTGGAAAGCAGTGTTATCAATAATTTTATAAGCGTCAGTTGCTGTTTTCTTCATAATAGAACCACCAGCTGCTATATCTATGTCTTTTCGTGTAGTGATGTCGCATCCTTGGTAGAATATTTGTACTATTTGACAAGTGTCTAAACCATGTTGCGGACATCCTCTCAATAACTTTCCAAATCTTGTCCATGCCTCATATAGAGTTTCATTTGGCTTTTGTGTAAACGTAACAATTTATCCTTGAAGTCTCACGGCTTTAGATGCCGGAAAGAATTGTTTAAGAAATTTTTCAACTAAAACGTCCCATGTATCAATCGCCCCTTCAGGTAACGATTCTAACCAATCTTTGGCTTCTCCCTTTAAAGTCCAGGGAAATAACATGAGTTATATCTGTTCATCTTCAACTTTTTGAATTTTAAATATAGTGCAGATCCTATTAAATGTACGAAGACGTTCGTTTGGATCTTCCTTCGGTGCACCACTAAATAGGCATTGATTAGTTACCATGTGTAGGATTTGTCCTTTGATTTCATAATCTGGCGCATTAATGTCTGGTTGAGTAATTGCGTGACCTTGGCCAGTGCGTTTAGCTCTCATTCGGTCTTCCATACTTAGAGGTTCCAGATTCTCCATGATTGAATTTGTTGAATCTGAATCACTATAGGATTCTGATTTAATGGTAAATACCTCAACAATCTCTGTTTG
This sequence comes from Rutidosis leptorrhynchoides, assembly GCF_046630445.1. Classification (NCBI taxonomy): domain Eukaryota; kingdom Viridiplantae; phylum Streptophyta; class Magnoliopsida; order Asterales; family Asteraceae; genus Rutidosis; species Rutidosis leptorrhynchoides. The sequence goes on from NC_092333.1 coordinate 162,546,118, forward strand.
AATGATTGGTGGTTCCGGAGGAAAGATTAATGGTTCAGGATCTATGAATTGTCCCTGAATATTCTCCGGATTCTCAATTGTGAGGTCGGGTTCAAAAAATGGATTATCGGAAATTTGAATTGGAGTACTTGGTCGACTGGATGACGATTCTAAAGAAAAATCAACGGCGATAATATTTGCTAGATGTCTTGATCGAGTTACAGGTGGTGAACGTACAAAAGGTGGTGAACGTTTTGCTCGGTGCATTCACTGAATATCCTATTAGTTTTTAAAAAGAAAGAAAAATTATATAAGTTATCCAATTAATAGACTTTTCTGATTTTGCCCACGTTTCGAATAGCCAAAAGATGCAGCAGAGGGGCAGGATTTGTTTGGTCTCAATATAATTGAGTACTGTTTGGCTCCAATAACCCGGTCCACGTACAAATCCAACTATTACTATGAACCAGAAAATTTTGATGTCTATCAATTTAACCGCTTAAAATAATTTTTCGTAATTTAAAGAAATTTTAGAGAAGAAATAGAAAAAATCTAAGTCCTAAAAACTAGAGCGTCGAGAAATAAGAAAGAAAAAGAGTGCGTCGAAAAAAGTCGGAAAAAAATAGGCGTCGAAAAATAAAAATAAGAAAGTAGCGCGTCGTAACTTAAAAGGCGCTAAAAACTAAGAATTAAAAGTTACGTCTAGAAATATTAAAGCTTAGAGAAATACTATATCCCAAATGGAAATAACTTAAAAAGGTACTAAAACTTAAAAAGGCGTCGCAAAATTCTAAAGTACCTAAATCTTAGTCTAAAGAAAAAGCACTTAAGGGATTTTACGGCAAAGCCTAAAAATCTAGAAGTAAAAATAACTATGGCAAAAACTATGACTTGAAACTAAAAACGAGCGAAAAATACAAATATTACGCTAAAACGAATTAAAAGTTACAAAATATAAAAATAATCTTAAAGTTATAAAAAGTACAATTTTTTATAAAAATATTATTTTTATATTATTTATTTTATAAAACTATTAATTTTATAATTTAATTATACTAAATAAACTAAATAATATAAATTAAATAATAAAAACTAAACTAAATAATATATTAATTATAACCTAATTAGGGTTTTATAATAATAATAATTAAATATACTCCGTAATTAATGCTGAATTAGGTTAAATCCTGGCGTGTCAGGTACCCTCATGCGATCGCATGAGTTTTTACCTTCGGGCTCATGCGATCGCATGGGCTAGGTTTTCGGGCCAGTAAATGGGCTGCTACAGTACGGGACGAGTAGTTTTTATATATTTTTTTTTCTGTTTTGCTGTTTTATAATTTATAAAATATTTATATTAAGTAAATAAAACTTTTTTTTATATAGCGTTGCGCTTCCGGCGTTTAAGCAGAATTGTCCCCGGTAGCGGCGCCAAAAATACTTGATGTGTGCGAGGGGTACTAGGAAATAGTATTATTTTTACAACGAAATACTATTAAATACGATACAATTTTACACAAGATATTTATTTATTTATAGAATGGATATACCTAAACCTTGCTACAACACATATAGGCAGTGTACCTAATCGTATAGTAGTGTAGTTTTTAGTAAGTCTGGTTCGTCCACAGGGAACTCTTAAACAATCTTAACGCTATATTAGTTTTAAATTTATAAAAATACAAATATATATATAATTAATATTATTATTATAAAAGGGGGTTTTTACCGTTTAATGACCGGTTTGTCAATTTTAAAACTTTAGTCGCAGTTAAAACTGAATGTAAAATATAAATAAAAGACTTTATTTAAAGCGTAAAATAAATAACAATAATGAAATTGCGATAAATAAAAATGCGATAAAATAAAATTGCGATAATTAAAGAGTACGATAATTAAAAGTGCAATTAAATATGAAATAAAAGAATTATGCTTATTTAAACTTCCATAATCATGATGTTTGACGTGTTGATTTTTAGTTTATTCCCATGGGTTAATTGTTCTTTGTCCTGGATTATTCAATATGTCCATACGGATTTGTCCATAATAGTCCATCAGTCATAATCATAAAATGAGGAAGTCTTCGCCAAATTATTCTTATTCCCGAAGTCAAATATTCCAACTAATTGGGGATTCGAATTGTAACAAGGTTTTAATACTTTGTTTAATGAATACACCAGGTTATCGACTGCGTGTAAACCAAGATTTTACTACTTTGTTAACAATTACACCAATTACCCTTGAATGTAATCCACCCCTGTTTCAACAAGTCTACTAACTATTAATCCAGTTCCGTGTCCGGTAAAATGAACAATTATTGGTATTTATAGATATCCCGCCCACCGTACCCAGTCAAGCGTATGTGGTTATATATAAATACGTCAAATTATAAGTCTATATATTAATTTAACGAGGTATCGTTTAGTTAATATAAAACCCATTAATAGCCCTTAGTCTAATTTCCACAAGTGTCGTTCTTTTGTCCAAACCCCAATTATGGTACAAAACCCAATTACCCAATCTTAATATTTTCAGTCTAACATCATGATTACTTCGTCTTAAATAAGCATAATAATAACTTAGCTACGAGACATTAAATTAAAAATAACATTAATCATAACTTACAGTGATTAAAAATAGCGTAGCGTTACACGGACAGAATTTCGACTTACACCCTTACAACATTCGCAAACATACTCTTATTATTAGAATTTAAAATTAAAATTAAAATTATAATATAAATATAAATATATTTACGTATAGATAGAGAGATGGATATATGATATATAAACTGAGCCAAAACACGCGAATTTATAGGACCAGGCCTGGATTTCAGGGCCATGCGATCGCATGGCTTTTGTGCCTCCAGGCCATGCGATCGCATGGGGGTAGGTAGCAGCTCACATATTTTTGTTTCTTTGCTTGTCGACGTTTTAATAAATAAATATAATATATAAATAATTATAAGAATTATTTAAATATTATATTATATTTATGTGCATAGTTGACTTGTAATTTTTAGTCCGTTGCGTCGAGCGTTGAGAGTTGACTTTGGTCCCGGTTCCGAATTTTCGAACGTCCTTGCGTATAATTTAATATCTTGTACTTTGCGTTTCGCGTCTTGTACTTTTGTAATTTTGAGACGTTTCTTACCAATAATTGGAACCTCTTTGATTGTATTTTGTACTTTTGAGCTTTTTGGTTATTTGCGCCTTCAACTCGTCGAATCTGTCTTTTGTCTTCACCTTTTATTATTTAAACGAATATCACTTGTAAATAGAACAATTGCAACTAAAAGCTTGTCTTTCTTGAGGGATAATGCTATGAAATATATGTTCGTTTTCAGCATTATCACCAAACTTATTAATTTGTCGACATATGTTCATTTAAATATAATAAAAGATCAGTATATAAACCAATTTTATCAGATTCATAACATAAAAATTCGTGATTCATAGCAACGACAACAATCGAGCAATTTAACGACTAACGACAACTCTAATCGCATGTAATTGAGCACTAGACATCAATACACTATGTAATTGACATAAAAATTGATCTAATAAAATTAGGGTATGAATTATACCTCAGTCAAACAATTAGTTTATACTATCGCGTAGAGGATGATCAAGGCTATCACTTTCGTGTAGAACGCAAGAGCAAATAATCAAAATTGAATGGAAGATGATGATGATGATGAAGTCGATGATGGATAGGGGTTTTGGGGCTGCAAAATTCGTGACTTAGGGTTATGGGTGGAAGAGTTGTGATTAAATGCCTTTTTATACCTAATTCCTTAATTAGTTTAGGGCCTAAATCACTAGTTAGCAACATGGGCTCAATTTAATCACCTAAATGGGTGGGGTTAGTGGGATTTTGGCCATGAGGGTCCAAGAGGGAGTCCATGGGCTTGTCTTGACTAGTTGATGCATTCCTTGTGTAGCACGTTAGGTGTCATTAGCCGAAAACGCAAACGGAACGTTAAACGTTAATTTCTCGCATTTTTAATATATATAAATTCTAATAAATTGAAAAGTATGTTTAAAACATAATAATTATATAATATAATTATTAAAATAAAATTGCATTATGCTTTGGCTTGCTAGTACGCGAAGTGTGGTTCGTTTCTAGTTGCCGTTTACCGTACCGGGTCTCCGGAACGTTAACTAGTCGTCGAAACGCGATCACCGGGTTTAATTCATTAAATAAATAATAAATTAAATAAGTTTTTCATAAAGTTAATAATTACTAAAAATAATTATTTGATCGTTTTTCTGAGTTCCGTAAACTGAAAAGCTTTCTAGGCGATTATCTTAATCGTGTCGTTTTCTAAGTATTTCGCTATCCGAAATAGGTTCATCAATTAATATATCCATATTAATTCAAGTAATCCACTAGGATCAAGTATGCATTTAAATCAATTAAACACATAAAGTTCTGGGTAATCACCGTTAAATACTTAACGGACAAGTAACGATAGTAACGGAAAAAGTCAGGTTGTTACAGTTATAGAACAAATCCATCTCGGCTATAAAAAGGGACTCAAGCCCCAGTTACAAATCAAAAGGCATATACGAAAGATAATGTAACAACATCAAATTATGCCTAGCGGTAACTGACCATTTTACTAGTTTATATTAATCTATTAATATTCTAAATTATATAATTATGTGCTTATAATTATTTGAATGGTCAATGAAGTGCGTTTTGTGACAAGGGTCACAAAACATAATTGTTTATTTGAATTAGACCTTGTTAGGACCGGTTAATGAGGTATATAACATTTCAGATAACAGGTAAATACGCGTATGTTACACGGAAGAGGTTTCCTTCATGTGAAGAAACCTTTTTGCTTTTAAATATATGCTTCTACTTCGTATTTCCTCATTTGGAAATTTTATACACACACACACTTAAATACATAAACACCTTAGATCTCCTAAACCCTAACTCCATATCTTGTGTTTTGATCTTGTTTTAAAACTGAAATTCGTAGCCTGTGATTTCAGTAATTCAATAAGGAATTTTACAGCTGAGTTTATGTCCAAATCTGATTAAAATATGAAATTACGCTTAGTTTTGTACAAAAGTGTATTTTGGATTAGAAGTTTCATTTTAAGGTGTTGTAAACACTAATAGATGTTCCTTATAGTTTAGGCATGTTTTCTGTACAAGCTTTTGTGTCAAAACACTAGAAAAACGAGATTTGGGGTGTTTTAGCTCGAAAACCCGCCGTTGATGCAAATGACCTGCGTCCGTATGGATGTAGATGGAATTGTACAGATTGATGTACAACCATACAGATATGATTGTAACCGTACAGATAAAAATCACATGAATCCATACGATGGCTCTTTGAATCATACGTATGGGACTTGGATCAATACAGATGGGATGTAACCGTACGGATGTGCATCAATAGAGTGTGATTCATTATTATGTTGTTTTTAAGCAGTTATGTTGTCCGTTTGTCTAATTTATGTTTACAAAACTATTTTAACCATTTTTGTATTATCTTCAGGTGATAAGGACAGAGAGAAGGCTCAGTAACATTAGAATTCTGAGTACTTGTGGTTTTTCAAGTGAGTGGGACTATCTTAACCGTTATATGTATGTAGTAGCAGATTATGCTACTGTTGTGCTGCTATGTTTGACCATTTGATAGTATATGATGTACTAAGATATTTGTGATGATTTTGTGCACATGGTATTGTCGACTATGATTTGTGTAGTTCGGCAACCAGCTATGATTTGTGTAGTTGGGCATGAAATCAACCATGATTTTTGTGGTTGAGTAATATAATTTATAACTTTGCATGCTAGATCAGGTAATATAATTTATAACTAAGAAAAATACCTAGATAATTACTAAAACACAAATACAGGCAAGCGTACCCGATCGAGTAATAGTATAGTTATGATAAATCCTAAGTTCGTTCCACGGATAACTCAACTACAAAACTGAATGACTAATAACATGCAAAGTTCTAAATTAACAACAATTGTAAATTCGGGGGGGGGGGGGGGGGGGGGGGGGGTGGGGGGGTGGTTACCGTTTAACCAACATTATGTCAAAATGATGATTCAAAATACGTAATAATACGCAAACAATTGTAAATAGCAAAAATCAATAATCAAACGAATATGTTTACTTAGGCACTCTTCACTTTATTATGCTGGGATATCACTTATGTAAGAACTTTCATATCATGCATGTGCCGCATAAATCAAAGATATATTCCAGACACAACTATAGTTTATAGCTAGATAGTGTCACCCAATCTTTACTAAATCCTATACCAGACCGTCCATATATTATCAATCAATCATTAACTAATTTATTAATGTAGATGTAATTGCGCTAACTGATCGTCACATACAATTCAAACTTGCTAGTTTCTTTAATTAAACAATCCCACCTAATTGTCAGATAGCATGCACAAATATTTATCACCTAGTTGCAAATTACTACACTTATTCTATGAGTTGTCAATTTAATCATGTAACAACCCAACCCGTTAACCAACCAAAAATGCGGAAAAAAAAAAAACAGAGCTATCCAGATGGGGTGCGCGACGCGCACCAACACCTGTGCGCGGCGCGCACAGGGCCTGGCAGCCCGCTGTCCACTTTTTCCAATTTTCGTAAAAAGATCTCTTGCTTCCCGACACCTTTAGACCAAATGCTTTTCACAACATTTTATATTAGTTAAAACTAACACGTTCCAATAATAAAATGAGTTTTACGAGACCGGGCCCACATCGGCCGTTTTACGACTTTCGTACAAAATACAAATTTTCAACCACATTGTTTTTAACACAAAATAAAGACTGAGCATGGCGATTGGGAATGCTACCCAATCCTAATCAAATCCAAAAGCAAGATCTTCTAAGCAACTACGCAAGTCCACTAGTCCCCACGCTTGCCCGAGCCACCGCATCCATGCAAATCTAAAAATATAAACAACGAGAGGGTAAGCTAACGCTTAGTGAGTGAAAATATACTACATACATATATATGCATAAAATGGACACGCCACAAAATATCAAATACCGCATACCGGAGCATCCAAGCATAAAGTCAGGCTAATCTAAGCATACCATACGATCACTAAGCAACAAGCTAAATATGCATCAACAAACATAAGTTCACCAACGACGATGCGAACAACGCCAAGAAGCTACACCCGGAGGGTTAGCTACATCACGACAATACAACAATATATATAACAATATATAAACGAATAAGGTTAACCCCTTAACCCATTACCGAATACCAAACACCACAATGAAATTGGCCAAACTACATGAGCCTTAGTAATCCGAAACCACACGAGATTACTATCTTCACTAACACAACAACGTCGAGGTTGGCCGAACTACACGAGCCTTAGTGAATCCGAAAACACACGAGATCACTAACTCAATAAGATGACCGAACTACACGCGTCATCATGAGTCCGAACTACACGAGACTCACTTCCGATAAGATGACCGAACTACACGCATCATCGTGAATCCGAACTACACGTGATTCACTTCTCCAATACCAAAACCCACGGTCACGGGGATTATAAATCCACCACACGGGGTTATCCAAAACCACATCACAATACATGTGATAACGTACACACAAGTGTACACCTCGCCAAAAGGAGGAAAACCAAAACGCACAACCGTGCCAATTGGACCTATACACAAGTCCATCAAATCCACCTATATGTGAAGTGAGCTCTATAACCGAGAACCACTTCACCCGACCCGCACCCATCCTACACATACATATGCACATAGGATATTAACACTCACCTTGTCGCCTTGATGAATGCTTCCAAGTAATCCGCAACTCGTCAATGGAAAGTGTGATGACCTGGGAATTTTCGACCAAATTTAAACTTAATCTTAATATGAATTCGACACGATAAGCAAAATCTGTACTGTTGAGTTTCAAAAACTTTTGAACTGTTTACATGGAATCATTTTACCTTCGACCTCTTCCGACGATTCACGAACTATAAATTGTAAATAAATATGTAAAATAGTATGCAAGATAATAATGTTGATTTTGAAGTAAATCCATATATAAACATATATGATATTATATGAATTTATATATGATTTATATTAATAATTAATATATGATAACATTTATAAAATATATATATGTTAAATATTCAATAGATGTATTCATATGTGATATAATATTTTATAATTAATTAATAAATGTAATTACAAGATTAAGTATAGTTATTATATTATTATCATTAATAACACTAATATTAAAATCAGTATTATTAATAATACTATATAACGCATAATATGAAATTGATACATGTAATGTGTTATATTACTATTATTATTAATAATATATTTATTAACATTGCTTATTAATCATTATTATTGTTATAGTTATCATTATTATTATTATTATTTATTATTTTCTTTATCAATAAGATTAATATTATTATTAATATCGTAATTAACATTTTATTTAATTAATACTATTACCATTGTTATTAATATTCTTATTATAACTAATAACACTAACAATATTAATAATTACTAATAAGTTAATGATAATATATTTATATCAGTTAAAAGATAAATTATTAAGTACTGATATTAGATAAAATCTTGAATCGGTTTCAAATCACCATTTGGATATTTTTTTTTTGTCTTGTCTGCTTAATTCAAAAAGTCGACCTCAAATTTCAATACCAAACAGAATTCTGTTAGGGGTCAATCTCAGGATTATTTTTAATTATATATTTTCTATCTACTTTTCATTTTTCTTGTTCGATACCTCCTGGCTAGAATAAGTTGTCGAGTACTTTAACTTTATATAACAAATGATAAATGTTAACAATCAAGAACCACTACAATCATTCCATCTACTACTTAAATCATCAAGAACATCACAAATCCAAACACCCATCGAGAAATCCCTCAAGAACACCATTGAAACAACCCGACAACTAGAACACCACCTTCTCTTCTTCATGAAACAAACCAACATCGAAAACCATTACTACTTTACTGCTACGGTTTTGTTCGAATTCCATCACCACCTTGTCTCTCTCATAACCATTGAATCACCACCACCGAAGCCACCATCATCAACCGCCACAATCACAACAACAACGACATCACTTCTCATCACCTTTCGACAATCGTCCTTCAATACCATTTAAAAACACAACCCACGACCATTGTCACCTTTGTTTCAGTCAAACACGATCACCACTTGATTCTACAAATTGTTTCTATTATGTATTTGTTTATGTCCAAGAAAACATCACGAAACCACCACCACCTCCACTGTTTTTCCAACCGTAAACCAACCCTAAGTCGTCACCCATTTGCAGCTACTGCTGTTACTTCTTTTCGCTACTCAAATCAACCATCACCATCTCAAAGCCACTACTACTGCTCGATACTATTTTACTTTCTGTTCTGTCGAAAATAGCTGGAGTGTCACCATTTGATATAATAAAAAAAAAAAAAAACACCATTCTATTTTTATATGTTGTAGCTATTGCAGCTGCTACAGCATCCTTACTTTCCATTTTTTTCTTTTGTCTAAACGAGCAATGAAACCAATACCATCTGTTATCCTTTATGAACCAACCAAACCCACTTCATCTTCGAACCGTTGTTGTTTTTCTTCTTTTCCGTCGTAAAGAACCTCCACAAAACTGATAATTATTATGGTTATTGTGAAGAGATAATGATGAGTGGTAATATGGATGAATCCAACATTATTGCTGCCACTTCGATTACATTATCGCTTTATATAATTCATCGAGTCATTTTTTTTTTGGCCGACACACAATAAAGCTTACAACCCCACTTAGTGCTTATGATTATTAAAGTTGATGTAATTACGGTTGCTTATTATTTGTTGTGATTAGAAACCAAACCCCACTTGTATATTTAAGAAAAAGAAACAGATTCTAATAAAGGATGATGATCCACGATGAAAGGGTTAAATAAAAACAGCGAGTTAAATAAAACAGAAAGGCAGGTTGGAGTAATCGGTTAGGGTGTTGTGTTGGGGAACTAGAGGTCACGGGTTCGAAACTGGGGGACGGCATTATTTTTTATTTAGCTGCTGTTGGGCTGGTATGATTGTTGGACCGTATAACTGTTGGGCCGAAAGGAAATAGGGCCTAGTTATAAAAAAAAAAGATACGGATTATATAGTTTATTCAAGAAATTTAAAACAGATAAAATGATTAGGGGTGTTTGCGTGGAGCGAAAGGTCGTGGGTTCAAGCCTCGTCTGGGACATTTCTTTTTAGAAAAGCTTTTCATGAGGGTATACCATTCTTTCTTTTTATTATTATTATTATTATTATTATTATTATTATTATTATTATTATTATTATTATTATCACTATTATCATTGATATCATTAGTTATTGTTATTTGTAATATTAGAAAAGGAATTATTATTAGTGTTAATACAACTAGTACTACTACTATTATCATTACTAATATTATTATTATTAATATAAGTGTATTTATAAAAGTTATCATTTATTTACATTATCAGTTATTGTGGATATTATTATTATTATTAGTATGATTATAGTTATAATTAAGAATATTGTTATTATTATTATTATTATTATTATTATTATTATTATTATTATTATTATTATTATTATTATTATTATTATTAGTATTAATACAAATAATTATGTTTATATAAAAATACATTACAAGAACAATAAAATCACATATCGATATAATTTTATTATTAACAATATAGTAATTAAGCTATATATGAAATATATCGATTAATATATAAATATATATATTTTTTTATAAACCCTAATGTAAATTACTATAATTAATATGTTATAATAAAAGGTAAACACTAATTAAATCAAATAGATAAATCAAATATATCTATATTTATATAATAAATAATTTAACAAGTATATTATTAAATATATATATATATATATATATATATATATATATATATATATATATATATTTATTCGAATACGAGTATATGTTTTAATATATATATACAAATGATATAGGTTCGTGAATCCGAGGCCAACGGTCCAACCCTGCATCGTTCAATGTCCTCATATGTATTTTTACTAAAAAATACATTATGGTGAGTTTCATTAATCCCTTTTTTAATGCTTTTGCAATATATATTTTTGGGGCTGAGAATACATGCGCTGCTTTTATAAATGTTTTACGAAATAGACACAAGTAATCGAAACTACATTCTATGGTTGAATTATCTAATCGAATATGCCCTTTTTAATTAAGTCTGGTAATCTAAGAATTAGGGAACAAACACCCTAATTGACGCGAACTCTAAAGATAGATCTATCGGGCCCAACAAGCCCCATCCAAAGTACCGGATGCTTTAGTACTTCGAAATTTATATCATGTCCGAAGGAGGATCCCGGAATGATAGGAATATTCTTATATGCGTATTGTGAATGTCGGTTACCAGGTGTTCAATCCATATGAATGATTTTTGTCTCTATGTATGGGACGTATGTTTATGAGAAATGGAAATATGAAATCTTGTGGTCTATTAAAATTATGAAATGATTATTTATGTTAAACTAATGAACTCACCAACCTTTTGGTTGACACTTGAAAGCATGTTTATTCTCAGGTACGAAAGAAATCTTCCGCTGTGCAATTGCTCATTTTAAAGATATTACTTGGAGTCATTTTAAAGATATTACTTCCGTTGCATTCAAGTCATCGAGTTTATCAAGATTATTATTAAGTCAACTATAGTTAGATATATTATGAATTGGTATGTCTGTCGTCAACTTTCGATGTAATGAAAGATTGTCTTTTCAAAAACGAATGCAATGTTTGTAAAATGTATCATATAGAGGTCAAGTACCTCGCGATGTAATCAACTATTGTGAATCGTTTATAATCGATATGGACTTCGTCCGGATGGATTAGGAGGGGTCTTCACAGTTGGTATCAGAGCGGTGGTCTTAGTGAACCAGGTCTGTATTAGTATGTCTAACTGATAAGTCGTTAGGATGCATTAGTGAGTCTGGACTTCGACCGTGTCTGCATGTCAAAAGTTTTGCTTACCATTTCATGTCGAAACTTACCTGCTTATCATTCTTAGAGAATCACTTGCTTATCATATTAATCTAGACACATCTTGCTGTATTGATTGCATGAATAGTGTATAGACAAATTCATATCTTAGCGTATCTGCTAATTCATATCTCAACATATCTGTTACTGTAAACCTTGCCTAACAGTTTCCGTAGATTCCTCCGTAACTTATGAGATTTTAGTATTATATATGCATATATAAATTATATATTGCAGGATACTAATCTACATCCTATAATCTATTTCTTATCGAAAATCCTTCATCTGATCGTACGAGATGAATCCTTCAACTAGTTCGAGTCCCTCGGATTCTGACAGATATTCTGATAGTTATCCCGACAGTTATTCCGAATGGATAGTCATCTAAGCTCCGGAAGCAACGTCACCAGAATGAATCAACCAATCATCCATCCCCAATTCATCTGATGGATTCGTAGTCGACTTAATCAATGGAGACGCGCAGAAGGCGATCCCTCCCACCAACCGAATTCACCGATTGGCAAGGAGCCTGAAGCACTTACCGGCTAACCTATCTGAAACACCATTTTCAGTATCATTTCCAGGGTAACTCAACAAGATTATATTTTATCCACAAATCTGAACCTTATTCATTCACTCGTTCCTACCGACAATCATCCCGGAGTAATAAAAGTCAACGAGTTTCGCGCCCGAGCTGTAGCCTTGGAAAATATGGTGCAAAATGTACCAGCTTCAGCAACAACATAAACCACAACAACACACACCTCAACATCACAATCTATACCTCGAACTTAATCATCATTCTACGTATCGTTCTACATCAATGATCTTCGTTCAGTACGGCGATTATGTAATCTCTAATGTTTTAGAGATTATATATTCTTGTTCTAATAATAAATCAAATGAGTTTAATATCATATTGACTCATTAAATCCATGATTATATCTGAAGAAAATATATATGTATACATATTTTCATAAAGATTGTAATTAAAAATTCTTTCGTACAAACTGTTAATGATGAAAATATTTTAACGGGTAGGTAATACCCTATAAATATTTGGATTTCGCATTAATAAGTTACACTGTACATTCTTCTAATTTGATTCAACGATCATTTACTATCCTATTTACAACCACCGATATACGTATCCGTTCACCAAAGAATAACTATTTTCATTTAAATTCAATTTCATATTTGAATTTTGACCTATCAGAATCCAACAAGTGGCATAATGAAGAAATAATGGACACAATAAAAATTGATTAGAAACAGACTAATTAACAATATGAAATTTTGTTAAGAAACCACGCTAACAAGATCCTAGCTAACTGTTCCTAGCTAACTGTTAATTCTGTATTACATTTTATTTTATCGCAATTTATTTATCGCAATTTAATTATCGCAATTTTATTTATCGCAATTTAATTATCGCAATTTATATTCTCGCAATTTTATTTATCGTCATTTAATTTCTGTTATTTACATTACGCACTTTATTATTCGTTATTTAATTTCTGTTATTTATTTTACGCACTTTAAATATCGGGACACGTATACAAGGTTTTGACATATCATATCGACGCATCTATATATATTATTTGGAATCACCATAGACACTCTATATGCAGTAATGATCGAGTTCTCTATACAGGGTTGAGGTTGATTCTCAAATAATATATATACTTTGAGTTGTGATTGAGTCTGAGACATGTACACGGGTCACGATATTTATTAATTAATTCGAATATTGTATATTAAACTATATATGAATTATTGAATTGCTAACTGAGGACTATCAATTGAGGACTATCAAGATTGGACAATTAAAAATGAATTAAAATATTGATTACAACATATGGAACTAAACAATTCTTCAAGTTTGCCACTTGATTTCATCTTAAACCTCATTTGTATCTTGACGATTACAATCTGCGTTTAAACCTTTCATGATTCTTGAAAACACCTCAATCTAGAGGATAAACCAACCGAACTTCATTTACGGAAGGAAAGATTTATGCACATAGTTATGCACCTTAAAAACTCTCGGCAACTGAGTAAAAGTTTAACACGTAGCCGCGTCAGATTCTTTGGCATTTATTAGCAAAAAAATAACTTTGCAAATCCCTTTTCAAAATTAGCCAATTTTGTCACAGCTCCAGCAGATCAACTTCGACTTTTCGTTCGAAACAACCTTATTATCACCTTCATTTATATGTATGCTCTTTTATTGTTACCGGGGAACCTTTTATATTCCACCATATTATCGTCAGCGTTTAATCATCTAAAAACACAATTCTCTTAAAATCACCTCGGATCGATAACCAATGATTCAGATATGGTAGCAGTAAATGTAGAGAAATCGGCAATCAGTACTTTGAAAACTCACATCATACCTACATCAACAGTTATATGTATGACATTTATCTCTTAGAATTATGATCTTTCATTCTGAAATTCTGAAAAGCACTCAGTCACAAATCAATAATATGAATGTTGAAAAAGTTGAATGAAGCAGCAGAAACCATAGACAACCGTAAACGACCTTAATCATCGAAAGTTTGATGATAAAGAATGGTATGTTGAAAAAGCTCAGAAAAGTTGGAAACTGGAAAACGGATTGAGCTAACCACGAAGGAGACCAAGGACAAATACAAGGACCAAACCCTATATTCAAAGAATTCAGGTAATTCTGAATCCGATGAAATCTTTAGAGAATATCTTGCTCCGAAGTCATGTTAAAATCTTGCGAAAAATCTTTCTCCATCAACCATCGAACTTAGAAATTCTAAAATATCATCATCAATATCTTCGATATTTCTGAGGATATTTTCAAAAATATTCTCGTCCGAAATTATATACCTCTTCGTGCTTCCTGTGTATCATTATATTGGAAACATTCAAGAGAAAATTTAGTACCGAAAAGCAGATTATGCGAAACTATGAAGGAAACCGTGGACAAATCACAAAGAATAAGTTTGACTTCAAAGAATCTAAATGATTCAATGTCTGCTGAAGTCTTTAGCGAATATCTTGCTCGTTACTCTAAACCCTTGCAGACAATAGTCTCCATCATTCTCTGATCTTAGATATTCAAAGATATCATCGTATCTTTCATTATAAATATCCTCCATATTTCTGAAGATATTTTCATAACTATTCTTATCTGAAATCAGTAATCTCTTCGTGCTATCAGTTTTACATCATATAGAAACTATTAGTTTCTATATTTTGTTAACTTTCGAGTTTAGAATATGAATGTTACTGAAGTAATGTTGAGAACTGATGCATGAGTTAGTATAATATAATGACACTTGATCAACGTGATTATATTACAGTAAGTCATGCTGAGTTTTTAATGAGACTTGATGATTCACAGATCATAACGTCATCACGTGCCATGTTACATAACTCTTTCATTCTGCGTAACTTCTGAACATATCAAAAATATATATTCTTGATAGTTCTATACTCAGTGATTCTGATAATTGGACAAATCAAATTGTGCTAATACCTTCTTTCTTATTTAGAACATGATGTTTATCCAAAATTCCATACTTACGAATTCTGGACCATTACTCGCTTTACTAGAGGTCGAGAGAATAATAAAAAGGCAAAGAGATCCAAAATATAAGAGAAAATATAAAGCCCAATGACAACACCGAAATTACAAACCGTGGATATCAGTACGTATAGCAATATAAAGACACGGGAGGATTATAAATACAATAATCCCTAGAGCATAATAGAAATAAAAAGATTCTTCAGGTGGGAGTTGGAAAAGAAGAACGATCATTGCGATAGTTAGAATAAGAACAAGGATCAGAACAGGGTTAAGCATTTTCATAAATCTTTTGAATTTGGGAATTGAGTATAGAAGTGGTGAAAACAATTGGAACGAAAAAGTTTAATTTATAAGGGAAATATCAGACAGAGAAATCGAGGCAGATCACCGTATTTAATTATAGAGATCTTAATTTCCTTACTCGCCGAAGATTCAAATCTTTTGGATTTCGAAGATTTTCTTTAAATCCCTTGAATTCCGGAATTCAACCAAGGCAACGTCAAAAGTTAAAACGAAACTTCATTTATTCATTTCACTCTTTTGAGATAACTTCATTCGTACTCTTCGAATAATCGAGTTATGTTATTTTTATTTTATCCATATTACTCAATGATGATAAAACTCAATTTATCAACTCATATTCGTCATGAAAACATTTTTATTGTTAGCCATGACCACCTCACTCAAATTTCGGGAAGAAATTTCTTTAACGGGTAGGTACTGTGATGACCCGGGAATTTCCGACCAAATTTAAACTTAATCTTAATATGAATTCGACACGATAAGCAAAATCTGTACTGTTGAGTTTCAAAAACTTTTGAACTGTTTACATGGAATCATTTTACCTTCGACCTCTTCCGACGATTCACGAACTATAAATTGTAAATAAATATGTAAAATAGTATGCAAGATAATAATGTTGATTTTGAAGTAAATCCATATATAAACATATATGATATTATATGAATTTATATATGATTTATATTAATAATTAATATATGATAACATTTATAAAATATATATTTGTTAAATATTCAATAGATGTATTCATATGTGATATAATATTTTATAATTAATTAATAAATGTAATTACAAGATTAAGTATAGTTATTATATTATTATCATTAATAACACTAATATTAAAATCAGTATTATTAATAATATTATATAACGCATAATATGAAATTGATACATGTAATGTGTTATATTACTATTATTATTAATAATATATTTATTAACATTGCTTATTAATCATTATTATTGTTATAGTTATCATTATTATTATTATTATTTATTATTTTCTTTATCAATAAGATTAATATTATTATTAATATCGTAATTAACATTTTATTTAATTAATACTATTACCATTGTTATTAATATTCTTATTATAACTAATAACACTAACAATATTAATAATTACTAATAAGTTAATGATAATATATTTATATCAGTTAAAAGATAAATTATTAAGTACTGATATTAGATAAAATCTTGAATCGGTTTCAAATCACCATTTGGATATTTTTTTTGTCTTGTCTGCTTAATTCAAAAAGTCGACCTCAAATTTCAATACCAAACAGAATTCTGTTAGGGGTCAATCTCAGGATTATTTTTAATTATATATTTTCTATCTACTTTTCATTTTTCTTGTTCGATACCTCTTGGCTAGAATAAGTTGTCGAGTACTTTAACTTTATATAACAAATGATAAATGTTAACAATCAAGAACCACTACAATCATTCCATCTACTCCTTAAATCATCAAGAACATCACAAATCCAAACACCCATCGAGAAATCCCTCAAGAACATCATTGAAACAACCCGACAACTAGAACACCACCTTCTCTTCTTCATGAAACAAACCAACATCGAAAACCATTACTACTTTACTGCTACGGTTTTGTTCGAATTCCATCACCACCTTGTCTCTCTCATAACCATTGAATCACCACCACCGAAGCCACCATCATTAACCGCCACAATCACAACAACAACGACATCACTTCTCATCACCTTTCGACAATCGTCCTTCAATACCATTTAAAAACACAACCCACGACCACTGTCACCTTTGTTTCAGTCAAACACGATCACCACTTGATTCTACAAATTGTTTCTATTATGTATTTGTTTATGTCCAAGAAAACATCACGAAACCACCGCCACCTCCACTGTTTTTCCAACCGTAAACCAACCCTAAGTCATCACCCATTTGCAGCTACTGCTGTTGCTTCTTTTCGCTACTCAAATCAACCATCACCATCTCAAAGCCACTGCTACTGCTCGCTACTATTTTACTTTCTGTTCTGTCGAAAACAGCTGGAGTGTCACCATTTGATATAATTAAAAAAAAAACACCATTCTATTTTTATATGTTGTAGCTATTGCAGCTGCTACGGCATCTTTACTTTCCATTTTTTTCTTTTGTCTAAACGAGCAATGAAACCAATACCATCTGTTATCCTTTATGAACCAACCAAACCCACTTCATCTTCGAACCGTTGTTGTTTTTCTTCTTTTCCGTCGTAAAGAACCTCCACAAAACTGATAATTATTATGGTTATTGTGAAGAGATAATGATGAGTGGTAATATGGATGAATCCAACATTATTGCTGCCACTTCGATTACATTATCGCTTTATATAATTCATCGAGTCATTTTTTTTGGCCGACACACAATAAAGCTTACAACCCCACTTAGTGCTTATGATTATTAAAGTTGATGTAATTACGGTTGCTTATTATTTGTTGTGATTAGAAACCAAACCCCACTTGTATATTTAAGAAAAAGAAACAGATTCTAATAAAGGATGATGATCCACGATGAAAGGGTTAAATAAAAACAGCGAGTTAAATAAAACAGAAAGGCAGGTTGGAGTAATTGGTTAGGGTGTTGTGTTGGGGAACTAGAGGTCACGGGTTCGAAACTGGGGGACGGCATTATTTTTTATTTAGCTGCTGTTGGACTGGTATGATTGTTGGACCGTATAACTGTTGGGCCGAAAGGAAATAGGGCCAAGTTATAAAAAAAAAAGATACGGATTATATAGTTTATTCAGGAAATTTAAAACAGATAAAATGATTTAGAGGAAATGATTAGGGGTGTTTGCGTGGAGCGAAAGATCGTGGGTTCAAGCCTCGTCTGGGACATTTCTTTTTAGAAAAGCTTTTCATGAGGGTATACCATTCTTTCTTTTTTATTATTATTATTATTATTATTATTATTATTATTATTATTATTATTATTATTATTATTATTATTATTATTATTATTATTATTATTATTATTATTATCACTATTATCATTGATATCATTAGTTATTGTTATTTGTAATATTAGAAAAGGAATTATTATTAGTGTTAATACAACTAGTACTACTACGATTATCATTACTAATATTATTATTATTAATATAAGTGTATTTATAAAAGTTATCATTTATTTACATTATCAGTTATTGTGGATATTATTATTATTATTAGTATGATTATAGTTTTAATTAAGAATATTGTTATTATTATTATTATTATTATTATTATTATTATTATTATTATTAATACAAATAATTATGTTTATATAAAAATACATTACAAGAACAATAAAATCACATATCGATATAATTTTATTATTAACAATATAGTAATTAAGCTATATATGAAATATATCAATTAATATATAAATATATATAATTTTTTTTATAAACCCTAATGTAAATTACTATTATTAATATGTTATAATAAAAGGTAAACACTAATTAAATCAAATAGATAAATCAAATATATCTATATTTATATAATAAATAATTTAACAAGTATATTATTAAAAAAAAATAATATATATATTTATTCGAATACGAGTATATGTTTTAATATATATACAAATGATATAGGTTCGTGAATCCGAGGCCAACGGCCCACCCCTGCATCGTTCAATGTCATCATATGTATTTTTACTACAAAATACATTATGGTGAGTTTCATTAATCCCTTTTTAAAAGCTTTTGCAATATATATTTTTGGGACTGAGAATACATGCGCTGCTTTTATAAATGTTTTACGAAATAGACACAAGTAATCGAAACTACATTCTATGGTTGGATTATCTAATCGAATATGCCCTTTTTAATTAAGTCTGGTAATCTAAGAATTAGGGAACAGACACCCTAATTGACGCGAACTCTAAAGATAGATCTATCGGGCCCAACAAGCCCCATCCAAAGTACCGGATGCTTTAGTACTTCGAAATTTATATCATGTCCGAAGGAGGATCCCGGAATGATGGGGATATTCTTATATGCGTATTGTGAATGTCGGTTACCAGGTGTTCAATCCATATGAATGATTTTTGTCTCTATGTATGGGACGTATGTTTATGAGAAATGGAAATATGAAATCTTGTGGTCTATTAAAATTATGAAATGATTATTTATGTTAAACTAATGAACTCACCAACCTTTTGGTTGACACTTGAAAGCATGTTTATTCTCAGGTACGAAAGAAATCTTCCGCTGTGTAATTGCTCATTTTAAAGATGTTACTTGGAGTCATTCATAACATATTTCAAAAGACGTTGCATTCGAGTCGTTGAGTTTATCAAGATTATTATTAAGTCAACTATAGTTAGATATATTATGAATTGGTATGTCTGTCGTCAACTTTCGATGTAATGAAAGATTGTCTTTTCAAAAACGAATGCAATGTTTATAAAATGTATCATATAGAGGTCAAGTACCTCGCGATGTAATCAACTGTTGTGAATCGTTTATAATCGATATGGACTTCTTCAGGATGGATTAGGACGGGTCTTCACATAAATTACCTATTCCATTATCACAAATTCAACAACACACTTAGAGTGGATTTACAAACCAAATCAATTCGACACTTAGTGCAAATTCGACCCATTTGCACTTACAAGCACAAACCGTACCCAAACTAACCAATATTCACTAACACGAGTGAAAATGGTCCTAACACATCGATTAAACCCGAAAACAAGTGTTAAACACGTGTCTTACCCAATCTGACACCAAACCCCTAATTTTGACCCAATTCAAAATTAGTCTTTCAAACACACAAATGGGTTCCAATACTTTCATAATCACTAAAACTAGTGATTAAACCCAAATACAAGTCCTAATCATGGCCAATTTGTTCACCAACCCAAAATCCACCAACAACAACGATAAACCCGATTACTAGTATCACTAAACCCACTTCAAGAGTTTTAAGTGGGTTTCTCTACAAATCAAGTTCAAACCCTAACTTTGAATATCAAATCAAACAATGAAATTCGAAGATAGAACTTACCACAACAACCAAAACGTAGCTAGGAACGAGGTGAACAACTTTAAAACCCGAGCTTTTGATCAATTCGAACTCCTTCTTCACCAAAACTCCAAATCCCTCTCTAGAAATATCCCTCTCTCTCTAAGATACTTGAGAGTGTTTGTGGATGTGAAATATGATCCAAAAGTGGATCCAACCCAGCTGATAAAGCCTGAGATCCGGCCTCAAGTAAAAAGACCAAATTGCCCTTCATTAAACTCAAAATTAGAAAAGGCTGAATTCTGTCGCTGGCAAGGTGCGCGGCGCGCACCCATAACTGTGCGCGGTGCGCACAACAGTCTGGGTAGATTCTGACCTTCGTTTAATTACACAATACTTTCTGCACTCAATGTAGCATAATTACACTTCCGTACAATAAATATTAGGGTCTTACAACTCTCCCCCACTTAGAATCGATCACGTCCTCGTGATCCTTGTCACTTAACCAAACAGACCACACTCTACGGTCCTCAAACATAAGTCCCAATCCGACTTTCCTAAGCAATTCTTCCCAATAAATCGCCTCTATCAACTAAAATTGTCACCCAAGATTTATAAATCCACAATTCCGAGCACTAAAACCATGCTAAATCCCTCACATCGGGAAAAACTCAACTAATCTCGAACTGAGATATCAACCCCTACCATACCAAGTACACCGCTAGTAACAATCGCACATCAAAATAAAGTCAACCATCTAAACCAACGAAGACCGAATAGAAGCGAACCCTTACGGATAACACTTACCACTTAACATCCCTTGTAGTGCGCAACACGACCAATACGCAACTACCGTAACATCATAACCCAACGGCTAAAACCGTTTGCGCCCAACGACTATGGCAACGCTAATCCCAAGGTGTACAAAATCGACTATCGTCACACCCGTAACATCACATGAGCGAAACACAGCTATCGCATCACTAATCATACAACATGGTCCTCACGACCCCACCATCGGTGTATAAAACAACCGATAGATCACGCATCATGGTCCTTACGACCCCACCATTGGTGTATAAAACAACCAATAGATCAAACATCATGGTCCTTACGACCCCACCATCGGTGTATAAAACAACCGACAGATCGCACGACATGAAGGTTGGCCGAAAACACACGCGCCTTAGTGAATCCGAACTACACGCGACTCACTACCTTCACCACAACAATAATCGGGATTGGCCGAACTACACACGCCTTAGTGAATCCGAACTACACGAGAGTCACTATCCCAGAGGAATGACCGAACTACACGAGTCATTTATGAATCCGAACTACACGAGACTCACTCCTCAATACAATGACCGAAACCTCACGAGTCATTTGTGAATCCGAACTACACGCGACTCACTTTCACAATAAGATGACTGAAACTACACGCGTCATCGTGAATCCGCAATCACACGCGATCCACAATCTCAACACAGGAATGGTACTCGCATTTCCCACTGGTACTCGCATTTCCCGATAATGTTATACCATGCCGATATAACACTACTCCCTTGATGAAGTCAGCGGACCACGAAGGTCATGCTTCACCAATATAACACTACCATGATGAAGTCAGCGGACCCCGAAGGTCATGCTTCACCAATCAACGCCCTTTTGGCCTCGAACAACGAGTAGTGTAACATCGCGCTCTGCTACGCCATAGTGAATCCTAACGGAATACACTAACCATCAACACACGCTCTTTTGGCCTAGATCAACGAGTAGTGTAACATCGTGCACTGCTACACCATAGTGCATCCTAACGGAATACACTAACCATCAACATACGTACGCGTACACAACGCCAACACAATCGAGCAAGAACCACCTATATCGCACATAGGCACAAACAATAATTCTCTAGAAGAGGATCCGACACGCACGTCCCTTAGCCGAGGGATCTCACCTTGCTCGTCAAACACGCCATTATCTCTCAACGAGATTCACCACATTACCACCGTGGTGATAACTCAATCCAAACCATAAGTACAATTTATTCCAAACTGTACTTTTACCACAATCGACCAAATCTAGGTCCCGTCACAAGTTCCGGATCTACCAAAAGCATCATCCGAAATCTCACACTAAAACTTCCTCATGCGGGAGTGTAACTCCCCCACTTGGAACTACGTTCCATAACCGTATCTTGTACAACCGTACTATGCTACCAAAGGCAGACGTTACCAATAATTGGGTTCACACGACCCATCACCATATCTTGCTCCAACCTTGAGCATACGAAGGGTTTTAACCTATCCTTAAACACTTCAAACGAAAAGTGTACCACAAATTACACAAACTATACCCTCGCAATCATCCAATTGCTATAGTTTGTCAACTTCACCTAGTCACTCATGTACTTAAGGGTTTCACCTCGGTACCCTAAGTACAATGTAACCACAACACAATCGGAGTCGAACATCACGCTAGTAGGTATAAAAGAGGCACCTAATGTCGCGTCATATAGACTCCATTACCAACATACATCGAGATTTAAAACACTCGATCTCAAGGGTTCCAACCACCCGACGAACCTCACGATTCATCAATTTCAACATAAGAGCGAACACGCGCTTAACGACCGAACACCAAAGCCCATTTCCATGGCTTGGTAGAAACATTTCCCAAATACTAAGGAATGCTTGGTTGCACCAAGTCTTACGCCCTTCACCCAACAATCAAGACATCACCATAGGGTACTTCCATTAGGAACGTCACCCATATCAATAACATGCACAACACAATGTATTTAACAAACTCAAACTCAAAAGGCACTTAATAAATAATCAAGGGACATATTTATTAAAATGAAACGTACCTTAACGTCTCCTTGCTGCACCCGTCCCCGCTGACTTGGGACATTCTGACTTACGATGTCCTTCTTCTTGACAATTGAAGCACACTATACCATCCCCCTTTGGTCCAGAACATTCCCAAGACTTGTGGCCCCTCATGCCACAATTGTAACATCTAGGCGCACTAGAATCCAATATACCCGTCCGTGTACCACCCGTGCTCACACTCGGACCCTTAGTCCTCTTACTTGGAGCACCATACGAAACAACCCTTCTCTCACTTGAAGGTTCACCCTTCTTGGATCGTGAATACGAATCGAAACCTCTAGCCAAGAGGAATAATTCTGCAAACGATTTCGCTTGACCTCGGCTAATTTTACTCTTCAAGTCATCATTCAAGGTCCGATAGAAATCCCCCATCAACAAACGATCATTCCCCAAATACTCCGGGCAAAAACGAGCCTTCGCCATAAAGGTCGTCTTGAGAGTATTCAAATCCATAGATCCTTGTCGCAAATTTCGCAACTCATTACGCAATTCCCACAAATCGGCTGAAGTCCGGAATTCCTCGAAGAACTCCTTCTTAAATTCATCCCACGATAAAGCCATAAACGTTTTACCACCGAAAAGAACAATCTTACCATCCAACCAATCCTTCGCCCTACCTCGCAACAAACTAGTAGCGAGTCTTGTCCTCTTCTCGGGAAGGCAATCAATAGTATGAAAACACCCTTCGACATCCGAGATCCAAGTTGTGCTCACCAAAGGATCCGGTTTCCCATCATACATAGGGGGTTTAGTCCTCATGAAGCTCTTATGACAATGCTCCATTTCACCACTACTTTGAAGTTCGGAATACTTCCTATCCATTTCTTCTCGAAACGCACTCATTTGCTCCGCAACGGCGGCCGCAACTCTAGCGTTAAACTCCAAATCGTTCGTCTCGATCCCACCTCTCGTCGGCATTCTAAGGAATGCAAAGCGATTAGATCACGAACGTATAAAACACACACTCCACACCGCCCCATCATGCTAAACACTCGTCGTACATCACTTGCTAGACACGATTTGCACCCGTAATAAGGTTTGCAAGTCCTTATTACGCACACATGTCGTATCAACTCGTTAGTACAATGACCGCTTCGCTCGATGATATAAACAAACACAAACAAAATTCTACGCGATATAAACACACGCGAGAATTACACCACAACACAATAATATATTAATAATATCCGCATTACTAATATAAACGTTAGTCCACCTACAAACAAGGCACTAACTATAACCCATTCCGACCCGGAATCCTACAAGTCCCGCAACAAATTAAGCACACACAAAAGTCTAAGTCTAGGCACCTATCTCAAGTCACCTAAATTCCTTAGACCATGCTTTGATACCACTTGTAACAACCCAACCCGTTAACCAACCAAAAACGCGGAAATAAAAAAAATTAAACAGAGCTGTCCAGATGGGGTGCGCGGCGCGCACAGGGCCTGGCAGCCCGCTGTCCACTTTTTCCAATTTTTGTAAAAAGATCTCTTGCTTCCCGACACCTTTAGACCAAACGCTTTTCACAACATTTTATATTAGTTAAAACTAACACGTTCCAATAATAAAATGAGTTTTACGAGACCAGGCCCACATCGGCCGTTTTACGACTTTCGTACAAAATACGAATTTTCAACCACATTGTTTTTAACACAAAATAAAGACCGAGCATGGCGATTGGGAATATGCTACCCAATCCTAATCAAATCCAAAAGCAAGATCTTCTAAGCAACTACGCAAGTCCACTTGTCCCCACGCTTAGTGAGTGAAAATATACTACATACATACATACATATATATGCATTAACATATAAACAACGAGAGGGTAAGCTAACGCTTAGTGAGTGAAAATATACTACATACATATATATGCATAAAATGGACACGCCACAAAATATCAAATACCGCATACCGGAGCATCCAAGCATAAAGGCAAGCTAATCTAAGCATACCGTACGATCACTAAGCAACAAGCTAAATATGCATCAACAAACATAAGTTCACCAACGACGATGCGAACAACGCCAAGAAGCTACACCCGGAGGGTTAGCTACATCACAATAATACAACAATATATATAACAATATATAAACGAATAAGGTTAACCCCTTAACCCATTACCGAATACCAAACACCACAATGAAATTGGTCGAACTACACGAGCCTTAGTAATCCGAAACCACACGAGATTACTATCTTCACTAACACAACAACGTCGAGGTTAGCCGAACTACACGAGCCTTAGTGAATCCGAAAACACACGAGATCACTACCTCAATAAGATGACTGAACTACACGCGTCATCATGAATCCGAACTACACGAGACTCACTTCCGATAAGATGACCGAACTACACGCGTCATCGTGAATCCGAACTACACGCGATTCACTTCTCCAATACCAAAACCCACGGTCACGGGATTATAAATCCACCACATCGGGGTTATCCAAAACCACATCACAATACATGTGATAACGTACACACAAGTGTACACCTCGCCAAAAGGAGGAAAACCAAAACGCACAACCGTGCCAATTGGACCTATACACAAGTCCATCAAATCCACCTATATGTGAAGTGAGCTCTATAACCGAGAACCACTTCACCCGACCCGCACCCATCCTACACATACATATGCACATAGGATATTAACACTTACCTTGTCACCTTGATGAATGCTTCCAAGTAATCCGCTACTCGTCAATGGAAAGTACCTATTCCATTATCACAAATTCAACAACACACTTAGAGTGGATTTACAAACCAACTCAATTCGACACTTAGTGCAAATTCGACCTATTTGCACTTACAAGCACAAACCGCACCCAAACTAACCAATATTCACTAACACGAGTGAAAATGGTCCTAACACATCGATTAAACCCGAACACAAGTGTTAAACACGTGTCTTACCCAATTTGACACCAAAACCCTAATTTTGACCCAATTCAAAATTAGTCTTTCAAACACACAAATGGGTTCCAATACTTCCATAATCACTAAACCTAGTGATTAAACCCAAATACAAGTCCTAATCATGGCCAATTTGTTCACCAACCCAAAATCCACCAACAACAATGATAAACCCGATTACTAGTATCACTAAACCCACTTCAAGAGTTTTAAATGGGTTTCTCTACAAATCAAGTTCAAACCCTAACTTTGAATATCAAATCAAACAATGAAATTCGGAGGTAAAACTTACCACAACAACTAAAACGTAGCTAGGAACGAGGTGAACAACTTTAAAACCCGAGCTTTTGATCAATTCGAACTCCTTCTTCACCAAAACCCCAAATCCCTCTCTAGAAATCTCCCTCTCTCTCTCTAAGATACTTGAGAGTGTTTGTGGATGTGAAATATGATCCAAAAGTGGATCCAACCCAGCTGATAAGGCCTGAGATCCGGCCTCAAGTGAAAAGACCAAATTGCCCTTCATTAAACTCAAAATTAGAAAAAGCTGAATTCTGTCGCTGGCAAGGTGCGCGGCACGCACAACAGTCTGGGCAGATTCTGACCTTCGTTTAATTACACAATACTTCCTGCACTCTATGTAGCATAATTTCACTTCCGTACAATAAATATTAGGGTCTTACAAATCAAGCAAGTATAATAACTAGATTTCTCCTTTAAATACTAATCAACAAGAATGGATCTTTACCAAACAATAAATTATCATGCAATCAAATCAATCACCATAATACTAAAATTATCCAAACATAATAAGTATTTGGCCTAAGCAAACATAATAAACTTAGCCAACAATAGTCATGAAATCAGTAAAAACCATATTCAAAGTCATATTTAAAAGTAATAAAACAAGAATTAAACTTAAAATAAAAGTGTTTATGAAATCAACCGATTGAATCGTGCTTCCCCTTCATGATCTAAAGGTGTTATGATGCTCCAAACTTGCTGGAAAATCTTCAAAAACTACTTGGGATCAACTCTGGAACGAAACTTTCTCTTAAAAACGTATATGACTTCAAAACCCTTAGTCCCGTATTTATAGTTTTCCAAAACCGCCAAGGCCATGCGGCGCATGGAACCCTCCATGGGGCGCCTCCGCGAAACTTTTCGATCAAAGCCCTAGTTGCATGCAGCTCTTGACCAGCGCTTCCAAATTTACGTGGCGCATCATTTCATTTATGCGGTGCCCTGATCATCATCTTCATACTTTTCCTAAAGAACCATGCGGCGCATTATCAATTCAGGCGGCGCTTGGCATCTGACTTCTCAACTTTCTGATCTTTCTGTCCCAATTTCCAGGCAGCGCTTGAGGTTCATACAGCTCATGCATCTGACAAATTCTCTATCTCTGTCATTACAGGCAGCGCATGACATAGTCAATGCGGCGCCTGCCTTGATTTTCAGCAGATCAGCATCCTTTTTCTCTAACCTCGTTCCTCCCATCCAAATCATCAATCTTCTTAGTATTTTCCTACAATCAATCACAATTTGTAAAGTACTAAAAGTTCGTGTAATTGACCTCAATACCAACACAATAACAACAAATAGTGCCTCAAAATGGTATGAAAACATGTATAATTTCGGCATTACCAGTTTTACTATTCGTGTAGTATAGTTTGAATAACGCATCCTATGCGTCCGGATTACTATATTAAGGAGCTAGTAACAGGAACTATCAGTAAACTCTAGCCCGATCAGCTAGTAGTTGTAGGCCCGTACAAGCTTTCGGTCCTTTCGTTACTGTATTGGTTGTTTAATTGATGCATTATGCAATTGTACTTAACTTGATGCTAGATGCCTATAGCTGTAAGGATGTTTCCATTTTCTTAGTTTGGTGTTAATCCCCCACATCCCCTCCCTTGCAGGTTGGGCTATGTAATGCCGGGATTTTGGGAGAAGTTTGTCTGATGAATATTTTTGAAATAGGTAACTTTGATGGCTGTATTTTAATACTACTTATATGTTAATGTTTTGTAATAACGTAACACCTGGATTACTGTAATAACTGTGTTTGAAGTTAATTACTTAATTTTGGGTTGTTAATATAATATATGTTTCCGCTAAGATTGAAAAAATGGCCGGTGTTACAGATAACACCACACTTCACACATACTATTATTAGCAAGCTTATCCCGTTCAACTCTATCCACGCTAGTGGGTAACATATGATTCACCAGTGCTACTGGAGTCACAACATCTTAGGTATCACTTTAAAAGTTACAGATAACATTCTACGAATATCAACCCTAGATACCTCTTTCGGACATCGATACTGGTTATCTCGATGATGATGGGTCGACGCTTAACCACCCCTGTTAAGATCTTCATCTCACAAGGGGTTATTCACGGTGTACCGGACCGGAGAGTTAAACTCAAATGACCCTTAAATCTCCCTCTGTTGTTGTCAAGTGTAGACCGAACCCGTTAGATCTAATCTATGCTTGATCACAAACTTTCTAAAGTTGCTTTTTCAATCCAACACTCAGCTTTTTTTTCTTGTTAATTTCTATGTACTTTTATTTACTACTCCATCTTTTTTACATTTTCCATGCAAAACACAAATAAAATTTAATCCAATTATCGTATATAATTCATATCTATTAATTAAATAAACCCTAAACCCTACATTCTAAACCGTTCGTGTTAAAAAATTAATTGAAAACCCAAATCTAAACTCTATACTCTAATTTCTAAACCTTAAACAGTGTTTTTCATTAGTCATTATTCATTTTTTCAATAATTTTGTTTATCATACATGAATGTTATTTTCTTCGAGCATTTTCTGGTCACAATAATAGTAACATTTATCACAAAGTTTCTTTTTTAAATGTTCATATTTTCACCTGATCTTAATGTTTGTAAAAACAAATTACAAAAAAAAAAAGAAAAAAATTTACTTCCCTTTTCTATCCTAAAATCTATTTCCCTCTTGATTATATATATATATATATATATATATATATATATATATATATATATATATATATATATATATATATATATATATATATATATATATATATATATATATATATATATATATATATGTATAACTGGGTAGGATCAAGAGGGAAGAACATGTTGGGGAGAAGTGGGGAAAGCATTCTAGACCACACAGTCGTATATATTTTACTTTAGAATATTGTTCTCAGTCTGGTCCCACACATTCATTTCTCTAAATTTATGACTCAAAATGCTTCTCCCTACTTCCTCCCATTTTGTTCTCCCTCTTGATCTTACCTATATATAGTTAACTATATTTTTAGCATGTGCGATGCACGATCGAGGCAAAGTTATCTATAATATTATTTGTAATTAGCTCTAAGAGAAGTGGTTGGTACACATTTAAATATGTAGATGATCTTTTTAGTGTTTTTTTGGATAAAGTATTAATAATTTGATATTTCATTTTTCTCGTAATAATAATAATAATAATAATAATAATAATAATAATAATAATAATAATAATAATAATAAGATACATGTGCATCTTTTCGTTGTTTAATTTACACTATTTTTAATAATAATAATAATAATAATAATAATAATAATAATAATAATAATAATAACATAACATAATATGATATAATATAATATAATATAGTTGTTTCCTTATTACCCCTTATATAATAAAAAAGATAGGAAACATCGTCGTTTTAGTTATATCGGATTGTCATTTTGAGTTTGCGTTCACATTACAAACGGTCCCTCAACTTTCACCATATTTACACGACCCCTCAAGTTTACACTTTTTCAGGGGTAAAAGGTGTAACTACATAATTTTATTAAAATAAAAGAGACTAATTCCACCCGAATTTATAACGGGCCCTATCTTCTCGCTCGGTGCGAGTTAAATTTTTCAGAGACCACCGTTCAACTCGAAAATATCTTGTGAACCTAACGGGACTAACTATAGGCGAAACGGACACTTCTAAAAAAAACGCTAAATGCAACGATAACCCGTATCTTCCCGCTCGCCACGAGTTAAATTTTTCGACGGCGGCGTCAGACTCGAAATAATTTTATGAACTAAACGAAACTAACCACGTCCAAAACGGACACTTTTTAAAAAACGCTAAATACAAGGACAACCCGTATCTTTCTGTTCGCCGGGAATTAAATTTTTCCGACAGCACCGTTAGACTCGGAAAAACTTATTGAACAAAACAAAACTAACTATGTTCGAAACGGATACTTTTTAAAAAATGTTTAACATAACGACATCTAAAACGGCGTTTAACACATGGGTCGTGTTCCCCTCTGTAAATACACAACGCTACGTTAAATATGAATACGCAGGCCGAAATCCCCCGCCGCAACGCGCGGGCCGGTCCGGACTAGTATGATTCTAATCATAACTCATTGTCAAGATTAATATGGTGGTTTCACGTAAACAGAATTAACTAGTTTTCGAACCCTCGCTTCGCGCCAGGGGGTCGATTTTTAATGTATTTTATTGTGTTTAGTTACGGAGCCTGCGAGTGAAAAATCAACATATATGAAAAGTACCCTAAATATTTAGCGTTTTTTTAAAAGTGCCAGTTTTGTGTATAGTTAGTGACATTGTGTTCATAAAATTATTTCGAGTTTAAGGATGGTGTCGGAAAAATTTAACTCGTTGCGAGCGAGAAGATATGACATGTTGAATATTTGAGTGGAGTTTATTTAAGATATTTTATGAAAATTTTGATTTGACGCTTTAACCCCGTGTGTTGGGGGCCGATTTTAATTTTTGAACAAAGTGTGGAGGGCTTTTGTGGTGTTTCTTGAAAGAAAGAAGGGAAAAGGGAAAAAAATGTGGAAAGATGAAAATACCCCTGATATTATTCATAAGTTTTGTCTAATAGTTAGTATGTTAATGTTAATGTTTTATGAAAATGGTTATTTGACACTTTACCCCCTGTTTGGGGGGTCGATTTGAATTTTTCAAAAAAGTGTGGGGGCCTTTGTTGGTAAAATGAAATTTAGTTAAAATAAAAAAAAGGTGAAAAGTCGAAAATGCCCCTGATTACTATTCATAACTTTTGTCTATTAGTTAATATGATAACTTTTGTCTATTAGTTAATATGTTTTATGAAAATGGTTATTTGACACTTTACCCCCTGTTTGGGGGGTCGATTTGAATTTTTTTAAAAAGTGTGGGGGACTTTGTTGGTAAAATGAAATTTAGTTAAAATTAAAAAAAAGGTGAAAAGTCAAAAATGCCTCTGTGTCATAACCCGTCCTTAACCATAAGAACGTGTTAGATAACGTATGATTTCATTGCGAGGTATTGACCTCTATATGCGACATTTTTTTAAAGAAAAACTGCATATATTATACATTACAAACCATGATCCTTATTTTTGATACAAGCTTTGGACAAAATAAAGATGATTATCGTTTAGCGATAATCTTCGACTTACAAACTTTACAAATGATAATAACAACCCGATTTCTAGCATATTTTACAACACAAGTTCTTGGATATGCAGTCTTATTTTTGACACAAATATGCGTACGCAAGATCCTGCTTAGATTCAACATGATGCAGCGGAAGCTTCTAATTATCACCTGAGAATAGACATGTTTAAAACGTCAACATAAAGTTGGTGAGATATAGGTTTAATGCCGGCAGCGATATAAATATAGACCACAAGATTTCATATATAAACATTTTAATAAAAATATTCTAAGTGGTTGAGCACTTGGTAACCATACTTAACATTTAATCACGTCGCATATTCCCTTTATTATGAAATCTTACTACACCGTACCAAGTGTAGTCACGAAACGAAGTACTGTGCAACCGTTGAATACTGGTCGTCCAGTCCGGTTGGGGTTGTCAGGCCCGATAGATCTATCAACAGGATTCGCGTTTACAATACCGCTGTAAATAACAGTTACCAAGCTACAGGGAAGTATGCCAGTGGTACAACTCAACGTAGAATATATTTTTCAGTTACTTGTGTCCATATCGTAAAACATAAAATACATGTATTCTCATCCCGAAATATTTAGAGTTTAAAAGTGGGACTATATACTCACTGTTGTCTTGAAGATATATATAATTTGACTTGGTCTCCGGTTGATATCACGAACCTATCCATATATAATATATCAATACCTTTTCTTTTTAAACAAACGTCACATATATATACTTGTTATACTTTTAATACTTTGAATAATTCCTTAGTCCGTAGTTAGCAGTTCGTTGTTAGTAATTCAATTTTAATGGTTCATTTTTAGATGTTTAATATACCCGCAATGAAATAAATAAAACCCCCTAACGAAATAAATAAAACCCCATCGTATATGTATTGGTCGAGATTAATCTTGACCCACGGTACCGGTGTTGTCAAATGACGTGTTGCGTACATAAAGTACCGGTGTTGTCAAATGACGTGTTGCGTACAAACATGGGATCTTATGATTAATCTTCTCGTGTTGTTTGCAGGTGATCCTGAACCATATAAAATTGAATTATAAGTACATATATATATAATATCATGTTATCTTATAAATATGTGATTTTATTTAATTTTTCCCAATTAATCCCGAAGTTAAACAAGTCTTAGATATTCGATCTCGTTTTGGTCATAGTTTCTTCGTTACAACTCCGTTTTCGTTGATTCAACTTGTCACTTCCTTGGATCAAGTCCCTCTTTAAGACTATGAACTGTAAATACCTTAGTTTGTATTCGAAATCACAGGTCATAGGTCAAACTTTAGTGAAACTTATGAAGTTAATCATTTTCCATCATGTAAACAACCTTAAATGATTATTTTTCTAAAAATACTTATACTTTGAGTTAAATCATGAAATTTTTATGTGTTATCATATTCATAGTAAAAATCATTTTTCCAGAAAATAAACCTCCAATTCAAAGTTTAAGATGGTTTTTAATTATCCAACCCAAAACAGCCCCCGGTTGCACTCTGACGTCGTAAATTCAGTTTTTAAGGTGTTCTTTGAAAAACCAAGTTATACCTTGTTAAATTAGCATATATTTATGATATATTACAGGTCTTGAAGTATTTTAAAAGTTAAGTTAGAAGGATCTATTTAGTTTGCAAACAAGTTTGAAAACATTCAAACTATGTTCTTGTTGTTAAAATTTTATACCACAAAATAAGATAGCTATATATATATGAATCGAATAAGGTTATGAACATAGATTCTACCTCAAGTTCCTTGGACAAGGTTGCTGTAAAAGAGGAGTAAAAAGCTAGAACCAAAAGGGTGATGGAATTGGATGAAAGATTGGAAGTAAGTTTGTGTTCTTGGAAGGATTTCTTGAAGTGTTTTTGTATGGTTTTCTTATGGTGATTAAGTAAGGTTTTTGAAGCTAAATGATGGGGAAAATGCTTGGAGATGATCAAGTATGAAGTTAAGAGTATTTTGAGAGAGAAATGGAAGTGTAAGTATGAGAAAATGGGGTGAAGAAATGGTGTGCATGCATAAAAACGTTTTTAGGTTATAAAGGAAAAAAAAGATACCTAACTTTGTTTTCTTGCTAAATAATTCATGCTACTTGACAAATGGTTGGTTCCACATGTTTCTTAATCATTTAAGGCTGCTAAGGAGCAGATTTTTATTGGTATATACCAATAGTAAATACATCTAGAAGCTGCGTATGATACGGGTACATATACTCTAGGTATACGTATAGAAATCTTTGAGGAAACGGAACGAGGATTCAAATATAGCTATCTTTTGTAAATATACTTATATTGTTTTATGTATGTAAGCCCTTTAAAAGTGATAAAATACATATCTATACGATGCATGTATAAGTAATATAGGTTATAAGTATTTACGTCGAAAAACATTACGTATAGTTATCGTTTTGAAAACTTAAGTTAGTAGTTTTAAAATATACTTATAACTTATTGTTATTAATACAAAATGAGATATTAAAACATTCTTAGATCATGTTAAATATGTATATATACATATATATACACAAACATATAATTATCATATGTTATATAGTTCGTGATATCATCGGTCAAACTAGACGGTCAAACGTTGTGTAAACTCTTTTCGGAAATATAAATCTCGACAATTTGGATTGCTTATCATGTTGGTAAGGTTTAATTTATGTAAATATTAATCTTATAAGTATAGAACGATCGAAAAAGTGCGGGTCGTTACATTACCTCCCCGTTAAATAAATTTCGTCCCGAAATTTTAAAATTGTACCTATTTTGCGTCATCGAGAAACAAGTGTGGATACTTTTGTTTCATCTGATCCTCTCGTTCCCAAGTAAACTCAGGACCTCTTCGAGCATTCCAACGAACCTTAACGATCGGTATGTTGCTCTGCTTGAGCTGTTTAACTTCACGGTCCATGATTTCGATTGGTTCTTCGATGAATTGTAGTTTCTCATCGACATGGATTTCTTCAAGAGGAATGGTGAGATCTTCCTTTGCAAGACACTTCTTAAGGTTCGAGACGTGAAAGGTATTATGTACTCCGGCGAGTTGTTGCGGTAACTCGAGTCGATAAGCTACCGGTCAAATGCGTTCAATAATCTTGAACGGGCCTACGTACCTTGGGTTCAGTTTACCCCTTTTGTCGAAACGTATTACACCTTTCCATGGTGACACTTTTAACATAACCATGTCACCGATCTGAAACTCTAATGGTTTCCTTCGAACATCGGCGTAGCTCTTTTGGCGACTACGGGCTGTTTTCAATCTCTCCTTGATTTGTACAATCTTCTCAGTCGTTTCGTGTATGATCTCGGGACCCGTTAATTGTCGATCTCCTACTTCATTCCAACAGATAGGAGATCTACACTTCCTTCCATACAATGCTTCGAATGGCGCAGCTCCAATGCTCGCATGATAACTATTATTATACGAGAATTCTGCTAACGGTAGATATTTATCCCATCCGTTTCCAAAATCGATCACACATGCCCTGAGCATGTCTTCAAGAGTCTGAATTGTTCTTTCACTCTGCCCGTCGGTTTGCGGATGATATGCGGTAATCATATCCAAACGAGTTCCTAGTGCCTCCTGTAGTGATTGCCAGAACTTTGAGGTAAATCTACTATCACGACCAGATATAATGGAAATAGGTATTCCATGCCTTGAAACTATTTCCTTTATATATAATCGTAATAATTTCTCCATTCTATCCGTTTCCTTTATAGGCAAGAAATGTGCAGATTTGGTAAGACGATCAACAATCACCCAAATGGTGTCGTATCCCCAGGCAGTCTTTGGTAACTTCGTGATGAAATCCATGGTAATACCGTCCCATTTCCATTCTGGAATTTCTGGTTGTTGAAGTAACCCTGACGGCTTCTGGTGTTCTGCTTTGACTTTGGAACAAGTTAAACATTCCCCAACATATGTTGCAACGTCTGTCTTCAAATTAGGCCACCAATAATGCGTCTTAAGATCTTGGTACATCTTTCCAACTCCAGGATGTATCGAATATCTTGTCTTATGTGCCTCGTTCAATATCAACTTCCTTAATCCACCCAACTTCGGTACCCAAATACGATTTGCAAAATATCGAATTCCATCTTCCCGCATAACGAGTTGCTTCTCATACTTCTTCATTATTTCATTTCCTATATTTTCTTTAGTAAGTGCTTCTCGTTGAACTTCTTTGATTTGTGAGTTGAGATTCATGCGAATTTTTATGTTCATCGCTCGTACTCGAATTGGTTCTCGTTCCTTTCTGCTTAGAGCGTCGGCCACCACGTTCGCTTTCCCGGGATGATAACGAATTTCACAATCATAGTCATTTATTAACTCAACCCACCTACGTTGCCTCATGTTCAGCTGTTTTTGATCGAAAATATGTTGAAGGCTTTTATGATCAGTAAACACAGTGCATTTAACCCCATACAAGTAGTGTCTCCATATCTTCAATGCAAACACGACTGCTCCCAGTTCTAGATCATGCGTCGTATAATTCCGCTCGTGAATCTTTAATTGTCGGGATGCGTATGCAATAACTTTCTTTCGTTGCATAAGAACACAACCAAAACCTTGTCGCGAAGCGTCACAATATATTTCAAAATCATCGTTCCCTTCAGGTAACGATAAAATAGGCGCCGTAGTTAACTTCTTCTTCAGTAATTGAAATGCGTTCTCCTGCTCCGAGGTCCATTCGTATTTCTTCCCTTTTTGCGTTAATGCTGTCAACGGCTTAGCTATTCGGGAAAAATCTTGAATAAACCTTCTATAATAACCGGCTAAACCCAAAAATTGGCGTATCTGCATTGGTGTTTTAGGAGTCTCCCATTTTTCAATGGCTTCAATTTTTGCTGGATCAACCTGAATTTCTTTGCTACTAACAACGTGGCCAAGAAATTGCACTTCTTTCAACCAGAAAGCACACTTAGAAAATTTAGCGTATAGCTGTTCTTTTCTCAACAACTCTAATATCAACCTTAAATGCTGCTCATGCTCTTGCTCACTCTTGGAATAGATAAGAATGTCATCAATGAAAACGATAACAAACTTATCTAAATACGGACTACAAACTCGATTCATGAGGTCCATGAATACAGCTGGCGCATTCGTCAATCCAAACGGCATGACCAAAAATTCGTAATGACCATAACGTGTCCGAAAAGCAGTTTTCGGAATGTCCTCTTCTTTGACACGTAGTTGATGATAGCCCGATCTTAGGTCGATTTTCGAATAAACACATGATCCCTGGAGTTGATCAAATAAGTCGTCAATTCTCGGTAGTGGATACCGATTCTTGATAGTTAACTTATTTAATTCACGATAATCTATACACATTCGGAAAGATCCGTCTTTCTTCTTGACGAATAAAATTGGAGCTCCCCACGGTGAAGTACTTGGTCGTATGAATCCACGATCCAGTAATTCTTTTAACTGACTCTGAAGTTCTTTTAACTCGGACGGTGCAAGTCTATATGGAGCACGGGCAACCGGTGCAGCTCCTGGTACAAGATCTATTTGAAATTCTACAGATCTAAATGGAGGTAATCCCGGCAACTCTTCCGGAAATACTTCAGGAAAATCTCTTGCCACAGGCACGTCATTGATGCACTTCTCTTTTTCTTTCTTTTCGACTTTATTAACATGTGCTAAGATAGCATAGCACCCTTTCTTCAAGCACTTTTGAGCTTTTAAATAACTAATGAGTTTTAGCTTTGAGTTACCCTTCTCTCCATAAATCATCACCGGCATTCTATCCTTACAAGGAATGCAAATTGCCTTCTTGGCACACACAACTTCAGCTCCTACTTTGGACATCCAGTCCATGCCGACTATTACATCAAAACTTCCTAATTCTACGGGTATTAAGTCAATTTTAAATGTTTCTCCGGCTAAATTTATTTTACAATCACGGCAAATTTTATCGGCTTTAATTAGTTTACCATTAGCTAACTCAATCATGTACTTAGCATCTAGAGGTAATGATGAACAATTCAATTTAGCGTGAAAGTCTCTACACACGTAACTTCTATCAGCACCAGTATCAAATATAATAGATGCGGATAAGTTATTAATGGTAAACGTACCCGTAACAAGCTCCGGGTCTTCACATGCCTCTCTAGCATTAATAACAAATGCTCTCCCACGTGCAGGTCCAATATTCTTCTCTGGATTCGGGCACTGGCTCTTATAGTGACCTTGTTTTCCACACCCAAAACAAGTAATGGTAGCCAAAGCAGTTCTATTTGCATTGGTGGCAGGAGTCTTGGTACCATTTGTATTTGTAACGAGAGCCCTACAATCTTCAGCAAGATGACCCTTTCGATTACATTTGTTGCATACCACATTACAGTAGCCAGAGTGATGTTTGTGGCATCGGTTGCATAAAGGATTTTGTCCTTTGTAACCAAAGCTTGAACCACTACCTGCACCTTGTATGGTTTCTTGTTTCTTAAAAGATTGTTGTTGGTTACTTCGATCATAATTTCCATTCCACTTTCTTTTGTTACCTGATACCTTCACATCAGTATTGGATGCTTTCTTATCCATGATGACCTGATCCATTAGCTCGTTTGCCATGGTTATAGCTTCATGAATTGTCTTAGGTTTCGATGCTGTAACGTTTGCCTTGACCTTTTTGGGCAAACCATCTTTGTACATTTCAATCTTCCGTTCTTCGGTTGGAACCAATTCAGGACATAGTAAAACTAATTCCATGAATCGCTGATTGTAGTTGGTGATTTCAGTACCAACAACCTTCAGGCTTCGTAATTCATCTTCCAACTTCCTAAGCTCGTTCCTTGGACAATATTCGTTGATTAACATTGTTTTGAATTCTTCCCAAGGAGTATCATAAGCTACATCTCCTCCTACAGCCTTCACATAATTTTTCCACCACGTGAGTGCACTATCTTGTAAAGTGCACGATGCATACTTGGTCATGTCCTTTTCAACACAACCACTTATTTTAAACACAGTCTCCATCTTTTCTATCCACCGGGTTAAACCGATCGGTCCTTCTGTTCCACTGAATGATGAGGGCTTACAAGCTTGAAAAGTTTTGTAAGTGCACCCCACACGAGGATTTGGGTTAACTGCAGCACCTCTTGCAGCCTCGACCCATAACATTCTGTCGTTCACTCGCTGATTGATGAGTTCCTGGATTTCTTGTTCCGTCATTCGGTTCAATCGCGCCATATTCTTCTATAAGAATGAAAAGAAAATAATTATTCACATGGAATATTATAGATGTAGTGTATATTTACAGTACATTATAGCTTATTAATAATATGAACCAGGTATTATTATAAAAGCCTTTTCTTCTTATTAGCATTTTATAATTATATCTAGGGTAGTACCTACCCGTTAATGTCCATACTTAATAGCTTAGTACAGAATCAATTACTACCATCTAAATAATACTTAACCATGGAAAATTAATGCATTTCACACTTCACTATTTTACATATGCTTATCTTACATCGAACATTAAACAAACCACACTAATAATATTATACAAAACATTATATGATCCCATGGTTTAATACGGCAGCGCATCGTTTGGTCTATTTTCTAGGACGTTTAGGTTCAAAGAATGGCCTAACGCTTATCCTAGCTGTCTGCCTATATTTTGGCGGTGGGGCTGAAGAACTGGATGCCGGGATAGAACGAATAGGAATAGCGGGAATAGGGGTGGTAGTGTCTAGTGGAGTTGGTGCCACATCATCCTTACTAAACTCGGGATTTGAATTTTCTAATTCATTAGCCTTTCGTTTCTTTCCTAGTTCAAACTCGTCTTTTGTAATTTCCTGTATTTCTTCCTCGGGTTCACTTTCCTCCTCGGGTTCACTTTCCTCCTCGGGTTCACTTTCCTCCTCGGGTTCACTTTCCTCCTCGGATTCACTTTCCGGGTTCTCTATAGTCGGTTCATCCGGAATTTGTGAGTCTTCCCCAAAGATATTATTTTCGTCATCGGATAGGTTAATGACTGGAACACCATCTGAAGATTCTGGTTCGGAGTCGCTGAATGTGATGACAAGTTTTGAGCCCGACATCTATCACACAACAACTAACCCATTAGTACTACATAATATTTACATATAAATTTTAACCAACAATGATAAGCAATGGTTTATAAATCAGACCCGGTCAAAGTCCAGACTTACTAATGTATCCTAACAACTTATCGGTTTAGACACACTAATGCAAACCTGGTTCGCTAAGACCACCGCTCTGATACCACATGTCATAACCCGTCCTTAACCATAAGAACGTGTTAGATAACGTATGATTTCATTGCGAGGTATTGACCTCTATATGCGACATTTTTTTAAAGAAAAACTGCATATATTATACATTACAAACCATGATCCTTTTTTTTGATACAAGCTTTGGACAAAATAAAGATGATTATCGTTTAGCGATAATCTTCGACTTACAAACTTTACAAATGATAATAACAACCCGATTTCTAGCATATTTTACAACACAAGTTCTTGGATATGCAGTCTTATTTTTGACACAAATATGCGTACGCAAGATCCTGCTTAGATTCAACATGATGCAGCGGAAGCTTCTAATTATCACCTGAGAATAGACATGTTTAAAACGTCAACATAAAGTTGGTGAGATATAGGTTTAATGCCGGCAGCGATATAAATATAGACCACAAGATTTCATATATAAACATTTTAATAAAAATATTCTAAGTGATTGAGCACTTGGTAACCATACTTAACATTTAATCACGTCGCATATTCCCTTTATTATGAAATCTTACTACACCGTACCAAGTGTAGTCACGAAACGAAGTACTATGCAACCGTTGAATACTGGTCGTCCAGTCCGGTTGGGGTTGTCAGGCCCGATAGATCTATCAACAGGATTCGCGTTTACAATACCGCTGTAAATAACAGTTACCAAGCTACAGGGAAGTATGCCAGTGGTACAACTCAACGTAGAATATATTTTTCAGTTACTTGTGTCCATATCGTAAAACATAAAATACATGTATTCTCATCCCGAAATATTTAGAGTTTAAAAGTGGGACTATATACTCACTGTTGTCTTGAAGATATATATAATTTGACTTGGTCTCCGGTTGATATCACGAACCTATCCATATATAATATATCAATACCTTTTCTTTTTAAACAAACGTCACATATATATACTTGTTATACTTTTAATACTTTGAATAATTCCTTAGTCCGTAGTTAGCAGTTCGTTGTTAGTAATTCAATTTTAATGGTTCATTTTTAGATGTTTAATATACCCGCAATGAAATAAATAAAACCCCCTAACGAAATAAATAAAACCTCATCGTATATGTATTGGTCGAGATTAATCTTGACCCACGGTACCGGTGTTGTCAAATGACGTGTTGCGTACATAAAGTACCGGTGTTGTCAAATGACGTGTTGCGTACAAACATGGGATCTTATGATTAATCTTCTCGTGTTGTTTGCAGGTGATCCTGAACCATATAAAATTGAATTATAAGTACATATATATATAATATCATGTTATCTTAGAAATATGTGATTTTATTTAATTTTTCCCAATTAATCCCGAAGTTAAACAAGTCTTAGATATTCGATCTCGTTTTGGTCATAGTTTCTTCGTTACAACTCCGTTTTCGTTGATTCAACTTGTCACTTCCTTGGATCGAGTCCCTCTTTAAGACTATGAACTGTAAATACCTTAGTTTGTATTCGAAATCACAGGTCATAGGTCAAACTTTAGTGAAACTTATGAAGTTAATCATTTTCCATCATGTAAACAACCTTAAATGATTATTTTTCTAAAAATACTTATACTTTGAGTTAAATCATGAAATTTTTATGTGTTATCATATTCATAGTAAAAATCATTTTTCCAGAAAATAAACCTCCAATTCAAAGTTTAAGATGGTTTTTAATTATCCAACCCAAAACATCCCCCGGTTGCACTCCGACGTCGTAAATTCAGTTTTTAAGGTGTTCTTTGAAAAACCAAGTTATACCTTGTTAAATTAGCATATATTTATGATATATTACAGGTCTTGAAGTATTTTAAAAGTTAAGTTAGAAGGATCTATTTAGTTTGCAAACAAGTTTGAAAACATTCAAACTATGTTCTTGTTGTTAAAATTTTATACCACAAAATAAGATAGCTATATATATATGAATCGAATAAGGTTATGAACATAGATTCTACCTCAAGTTCCTTGGACAAGGTTGCTGTAAAAGAGGAGTAAAAAGCTAGAACCAAAAGGGTGATGGAATTGGATGAAAGATTGGAAGTAAGTTTGTGTTCTTGGAAGGATTTCTTGAAGTGTTTTTGTATGGTTTTCTTATGGTGATTAAGTAAGGTTTTTGAAGCTAAATGATGGGGAAAATGCTTGGAGATGATCAAGTATGAAGTTAAGAGTATTTTGAGAGAGAAATGGAAGTGTAAGTATGAGAAAATGGGGTGAAGAAATGGTGTGCATGCATAAAAACGTTTTTAGGTTATAAAGGAAAAAAAAGATACCTAACTTTGTTTTCTTGCTAAATAATTCATGCTACTTGACAAATGGTTGGTTCCACATGTTTCTTAATCATTTAAGGCTGCTAAGGAGCAGATTTTTATTGGTATATACCAATAGTAAATACATCTAGAAGCTGCGTATGATACGGGTACATATACTCTAGGTATACGTATAGAAATCTTTGAGGAAACGGAACGAGGATTCAAATATAGCTATCTTTTGTAAATATACTTATATTGTTTTATGTATGTAAGCCCTTTAAAAGTGATAAAATACATATCTATACGATTCATGTATAAGTAATATAGGTTATAAGTATTTACGTCGAAAAACATTACGTATAGTTATCGTTTTGAAAACTTAAGTTAGTAGTTTTAAAATATACTTATAACTTATTGTTATTAATACAAAATGAGATATTAAAACATTCTTAGATCATGTTAAATATGTATATATACATATATATACACAAACATATAATTATCATATGTTATATAGTTCGTGATATCATCGGTCAAACTAGACGGTCAAACGTTGTGTAAACTCTTTTCGGAAATATAAATCTCGACAATTTGGATTGCTTATCATGTTGGTAAGGTTTAATTTATGTAAATATTAATCTTATAAGTATAGAACGATCGAAAAAGTGCGGGTCGTTACACTCTGATTACTATTCATAACTTTTGTCTATTAGTTAATATGTAAATATGGTTGCGCCACGTAAGTATGAAAAAATTCATAACTCAATGTCAAGATTAATATGGTGGTTTCACGTAAACAGAATTAATATGGTTGCGCCACGTAAGTATGAAAAATTTGGTTTTATATAATGGAGTATATAGTATAGAACTAGTCCGGACCGGCCCTCGCGTTGCGGCGGGGGCTTTCGGACTGCGTATTCATATTTAACGTAGCGTTGTGTATTTACAGAGGGGAACACGACCCATGTGTTAAACGCCGTTTTAGATGTCATTGTGTTAAACTTTTTTAAAAAGTATCCGTTTCGAACATAGTTAGTCCTGTTTTGTTCAATAAATTTTTCCGAGTCTAACGGTGCTGTCGGAAAAATTTAACTCCCGGCTAACAAAAAGATACGGGTTGTCCTTGTGTTTAGCGTTTTTTAAAAAGTGTCCGTTTTGGACGTGGTTAGTTTCGTTTAGTTCATAAAATTATTTCGAGTTTAACGTTGTCGTCGAAAAAATTTAACTCGTGGCGAGCGGGAAGATACGGGTTGTCGTTGCATTTAGCGTTTTTTTGAGAAGTGTCCGTTTCGCGTATAGTTAGTCCCGTAGGGTTCGCAAGATTTTTTCGAGTTGAACGGTGGTCTCTAAAAAATTTAACTCGCACCGAGCGAGAAGATAGAGCCCGTTATAAATTCGGGTGGAATTAGACTCTTTTATTTTAATAAAATTATGTAGTTACACCTTTTACCCCTGAAAATGTGATGACCCGGGAATTTTCGACCAAATTTAAACCTGAATCTTATTTGATTTCGATACGATAAGCAAAGTATGTAATGAGTGAGTCTTAAAACTTTGAACTATTTCATACATTCAACTAACCCTCGACTATTTCTGACGATTCACGAACCATTGTGTGTAACTAAATATGTAAATATAAATAAAAGTATACATATAATACTAACTAGAAATAATACAATATAATTTAAACATTTAAAATTAAATATGTAAAATAAAATATAAAATAATTAAGTTGTTAATAAAATAAATTTATATATAATTATATGAATATATGTATATTGTAATACATGTTAAATTACATAAAAATTTAGAACTCAAAATAAGTTATTATATAATATATAGTTATATTACATAACCAATAATATGTAATACAATTATATTAAATTTAATTATAAAATAGTGTTATAATAATATCGTTATTAATATCAGTAATAGTGTTATTAATATTATTACTTAAAATATATAATCTAGATACGAATTTGATATATATAAAATTATTATTAATATTACTAATATTATTATTATAATAATTGGTGTTAATAATATTATTATTACTATCTTTATTAAAAGTATCATCAATAATAATAAAAATGATTATTAATATTGTACTATTGTTATTTTATGTTA
Source organism: Rutidosis leptorrhynchoides (assembly GCF_046630445.1). Classification (NCBI taxonomy): domain Eukaryota; kingdom Viridiplantae; phylum Streptophyta; class Magnoliopsida; order Asterales; family Asteraceae; genus Rutidosis; species Rutidosis leptorrhynchoides. The sequence continues at coordinate 162,590,946 of NC_092333.1, forward strand.
TTAATATTATTTTATTATCAGTAGTTATAATATTAAAAGAATTAATAATATTAATATATTTATTAAATATTAAGATTGATATATAAAAAGGCAGATATATATATATATAATACAGATATATAGAGTGCAGACACATAATTACGCGTAACAAGTAATAAGCTATCATCATCAACATATTATTATTTTTTTCTCTTTATTCGCTGTATACCCGTGAGGTTATATTTTTTTTTATCATATGAAATCAGCAAGTGAATCACTTTATCAGATACAAACAATTGGAGTGTTTCATCATCATTGTTAATATCAATTGTAATTTCTTCAACCCATCAATAAAAAAAAAGGGGCAGCGATATCTCTGTATCTTCACTTTTCAGCCAAAAATCAAATTCAAACCAATTTTCAAAATCCAATAATGCAGAAGTGTTAGGAATCGTTCATGTAAGCTTTATCTAAAATCTCAACTTTCAATTCCTTGTATCGAACTCGAATTTTTGAGTCAAACTTCCAAAATAAAAGTCAACAGAATTCGTTCATCACAAAAGTTGAGTTCAATTTGATGTTTTTAGTTAAATTAACGATTGGTAACGTTTCTAGGATTGATTTGAAACATACTTTATGTTGTAATCATAGCCTATTTCGTTTTCAAATACAAAAATCAATTTCTTTTTTTTTTAAAGCTGCGACAGCAACAACTATTTTTTTTTTTCATTTTTTTTTCATTTTCAATTAAAACAAACACTTGTATATCGATTTGATATTACTGTTTTGAAGAATCTAATTGTGTTTTATTCGTTGTTTTGATTATTGAGATATAAGGATCGATTGAGAAATTTAGGAAGAGGATGAAAATGGGAGTCAGATTAATAAGGGTTAAATAAATATGGAAGTGATTATATAACAGAAAAATGGAAACAGCTGGGTGGTCGTGGGAGTTAAGGGGTATCCAAGAGGTCATGGGTTCGAGTCCAGTTGTTGTCATTCTTTTTGGAAAACATTTAAGGTAGCCTCCTTATTATTTTTATCATTAATATTATTATTTTTATTATTATTATGATCATTATTATTATTAGGTTTATTATTAGTAACTATTATTATTACAAGTGTTATTATTATTATTGATATTAGTGTTATTACTATGGTGTTAATATTGTTATTATTATTATTATTATTGTTATTATAAGTATTATACTAATTATTACTAGTATCATAATAAGTGTTATAAAAATTAGAATTACTATTACTATAAATATTATTAATGTTATTATCATTATTAATTTATCATTTTGGTACTACTATTATTATTATGATTATGATTATTATTATTGATATTATAAAAACAATACAAGTTATTATTATTTTCACTAATATTAGTATTAGTATCATTTTAGGATTATTAGTAACAAAAGTATTTTTTTATTAAGATTACCATTAGTAATAAGATTGTTATAATTAGGATTATTAATATGATTGTAGAATTATAATTATTATTACTAATGTCATATTTATATTTATAAGTATTGAAGACGTTATTATCATTTGTATATTTTTATATAAGTATTATTAACATTATTATTAATCTTATCATCTAGGTACTATGAGTATTATTATGATTACGCTTATTAATGTTATTATTATTTTAAATAATATTAGTATTGATATCATTTTTAAACATTAGTATTATTAATTAACATTATTAAACTTTTCATTTAAAAATTGTTATTTACATTTGTATAAGATTTATTAATAAAACTATCATTAATATTATTCTTATGATAATCATTAATATTATTATCATTATTATTAATACTAGTATTATCATTATTATTATTATTACTACTAATATTATCATAGTATTTTATAATTACTATTCTTAACAAACAAATGAAATATAAATAAAATATTTAATACATATGGCATAACAAGATTTATATTTTTAAATATATAAAAAAATTAATATATATCAATGATGAAATATAAAAGTTACGAATATAAAAATTATATCACTAATAATAATATATATATTTGTTCGATTACGATTGTACGTTTTAATATATACACAAATGATATAGGTTCGTGAATCCAAGGCCAACCCTGCATTGTTCAGTTTTGTAATATGTATTTTTACTACAAAATACAGTATGGTGAGTTTCATTTGCTCCCTTTTTAAATGCTTTTGCAATATATATTTTTGGGACTGAGAATACATGCGCTGCTTTTATAAATGTTTGACGAAATAAAAACAAGTAATCGAAACTACATTCTATGGTTGAATTATTGAAATCGAATATGCCCCTTTTTATTAAGTCTGGTAATCTAAGAATTAAGGAACAGACACCCTAATTGACGCGAACTCTAAAGATAGATCTATCGGGCCCAACAAGCCCTATCCAAAGTACTAGATGCTTTAGTACTTCGAAATTTATATCATGTCCTAAGGAGGATCCCGGAATGATGGGGATATTCTTATATGCATATTGTGAATGTCGGTTACCAGGTGTTCAATTCATATGAATGATATTTTTGTCTCTATGCATGGGACGTATATTTATGAGAATTGGAAATATGAAATCTTGTGGTCTATTAAGATTTTGAAATGATTCTTTATGATAAACTAATGAACTCACCAACTTTTTTGGTTGACACTTTAAAACATGTTTATTCTCAGGTATGAAAGAAGTCTTCCGCTGTGCAATAGCTCATCTTAAAGATATTACTTGGAGTCATTCATGACATATTTCAAAAGATATTGTGAATCATTTATATCATGTCATTCATCAACTGTTGTGAATCATTTATAATCGATATGGACTTCATCCGGATGGATTAGGACGGGTCTTCACAGTTGGTATCAGAGCGGTGGTCTTAGCGAACCAGGTCTTGCATTAGAGTGTCTAACTAGTAGTTGTTTAGATGTATTAGTGAGTCTGGACTTCGACCGTGTCTGCATGTCAAAAGTTTTGCTTATCATTTCTAGTCAGAAATCATCTGCTTATAATTCTTAGGGAATCGATTGCTTATCATTCTTAGTCTAGACATGTCTTACTGCCTCTATTGCATAGACAGTGTATAGATAAATTCATATCTTAGCGCACCTGTTATTGTTATCTTTGCCTGACAGCTTTCGTAGATTCCTCCGTAACATATGGGATATTAGCATTATATATGCATATGTAAATTATGCATTGCAGGGTACTAATCTACATCCTATAATCTATTTCTTATCGAAAATCCTTCATCTGATCGTACGAGATGAATCCCTCAACCAGTTTGAATTCCTCGGATTCCGATAGCTATTCCGATATGGAGTTTCACCTAAGTTCCGAAAGCAGTGTCACCAGAATGAATCAACCAATCATCCATCCCCAATTCATCTGATGAGATCGTAGCCTACTTAATCATTGGAGACAAGAAGAAGGTGATCCTTTCTGTCAATCTAATTCACCTGTTGACGAAGAACCTGAAGCAATTACCAGTAAACTAGTCCGAAACACTATTTTCACCCTCATTTCTCGAATAGCTCGTCATGATTACATAATATCTCAGATTCTAAACCTTATTCATTCACTCGTTCCAACCGACAATCATCCCGGAGTAATAGCTGAAGTCAACGAGCTTCGCGCCCGAATTGTAGCCTTGGAAAATATGGTGTAAAACGTATCAGCTTCAGCAACATCACCGACACCAACAGTACCACCAACATCAATACCAGTACCACCAACAACTCAAGTTTCAACAAAACACGCCTCAACATCTTATTATGTACCTCGAGCATGATCATCGTTCTACGAATCGTTCTACATCATCTATCTTCGTTCGATATGACGATTATGTAATCTCTAATGTTTTAGAGGTTATATATTCTTGTTCTACCGGTAAATCAAATGAGTTTAATATCATATTGACTCATTAAAACCATGATTTACATCTGAAGAAAATATATATATATATATATATATATATATATATATATATATATATATATATATATATATATATATATATATATATATATATATATATATATATATATTTTTTTTTTTTTTTTTTTTTTTCATAAAGATTGTAATTAAAAATTCTTTCATACAAACTGTTAATGGTGAAAATATTTTAACGGGTAGATAATACCCGAGGAATATTTAGATTTCACATTAATAAGTATACTGTACATTTTTTCAAATCTAATTCAACAGTCATTTACTATCCTATTTACATCCACCGATATACAAATTCGTTCACCACAGAATAACCATATTCATCCAATTTCATATTGGGATTTTGATTTATCAAAATCCAACAAGTGGCAAAATGAAGAAAACATTTGACAAAATAAAATTTGTTAGAAACAAACAAATTAACTATGAGAAATTTTATTAAGAATCCACGCTAACTGTTACTAGCTAATTGTTCCTAGCTAACTGGTTACATTTTATTTATCGCAATTTAATTATCGCAATTTACATTCTCGCAATTTTATTTATCGTCATTTAATTTCAGTTATTTACTTTACACACTTTATTTATCGTCATTTAATTTCTGTCATTTATTTTTACGCACTTTAAATATCAGGACACATATACAAGGTTCTGACATATCATATCGACTCATATATGTATATATATTATTTGGAATAACCATAGACACTCTATATGCAGTAATGATCGAGTTCTCTATACAGGGTTGAGGTTGATTCTATAATAATATATATACTTTAAGTTGTGATCGAGTCTGAGACGTATACGGGTCACGATACGTATTAATTAATTCGTATATTATATATTAAGCTATATATGAATTATTGGACTGTTAATTGTGGACTATCAACTGTGGACTGCCGACATTGGACAATTAAAATGAATTAAAATATTGAGTATAACATATGAAACTAAAAAATTCTTCAAGTTTGCCACTTGATTTCATCTTAAACCTCATTGTATCTTGTCAATTATAATCTGCGTTCAAACCTTTCATGATTCTTGAAAACACCTCAATCGAGAGGATGAACCAACTGCACTTCATCTACGGAAGGAAAAATTGATGCATATAGTTATGCACCTGGAAAAAAAAACTCTCGGAAACTGAGCAAACGTTTAAAACGTAGCTATGCTAATTTCTTAGTGTTCTTATTACCCAAAATAACTTTGCAATCCCTTTCCGAATTAGCAAATTTTGTCACAGCTCCAGCAAGACAACTTCGATTTTTTGTTCGAAACAACCTTATTATAACCTTGATATATACGCGTGCTCTTTTATTATTACCGGGGAACCTTTTATATTCCACCATATTACCTGCAGATGTACCAGCTGTAACGACCCGGAATTTTCCGATCGTTCTATACTTATGAGATTAATATTTACATAAATTAAACCTTACCAACATGATAAGCAATCCAAACTGTTGAGACTTATATTTTTGAAAAGAGTTTTACACAACGTTTGACAGTCCAATTTGACCGATGATATCACGAACTATATAACACACGATAATTATACGATTATGTATATGTACATATCTATACATATTTAACATGATTTAAGGATGGTTTAGCATTTCATTGTGAACTAACAACAATGAGTTATAAGTATACTTTGAGACCACTAACTTAAGTTTTCAAAACGATAACTATATGTAACGTTCTTTGACATATATACTTACAATCTATAATGTGTTGTGATTTATGTCACCAATATGATTTAAGTGTAATAGGATTAATTTGTAACCAAAATAATCTTGATAAATATCGAACAAGTTTGGGGAAGTGTGGAGTGCACACTTGTTTGAACTTATCTTGATTATGACGGGGGTTCGGGAGCAGCGCCCCCGATAAGCGGGGTCCAAGGGGTGGCAACCCCTGGCGGGGTCCAAGGGGCAGAGCCCCTGGCTGGGGTCGAGCTGCCAGGTCAGCTTGGAAATTTTTTTTTTGGGCTAACATTGCTTTATTAAAAATGTCTTAAAATTTTATTTTTCGCCCGGTTGGACCCAAAATAAAAGCCCGATTTTGAGCTTCTTTTACCATATCATACTCATCATCCATACGTATTTACTATTGGTAAATACACATCAAATCAATATCCTTATCAGCTTTAGATCTGCCCTAGATAAGAGGGAATCTTATTTGTAAGCTAGCATACATTATTACTCAAAAATTCAACACAATAATTTGTCCTTGTTCCCTCAACAACCAGGCTGTCCTATAAGTATCACCATCACCTTAGTTTTTCATTTCATTCTTACAACCATCTTTCTCTAACAAAAAAAAAACACACTCTTAGGAACTCTAAGTGTTCTTCACAATCTCAGCAAATACTCATGAAGAACTAGCTTCATGAACAACCTATAATCATCATAAGAAAGTTTGATCAAGATTATTTTCTATCTTTTCCAGTAGCTTTATCCAAGTAACTTGAGGTAGTAACCTTATTCATAATCTTATTCGATTCATATTTATATAGCTATCTTATTTTGTGTTATAAAATTTTTAACAACAAGAACATAGTTTGAATGATTTCAAACCTGTTCGCAAACTAAATAGATCCTTCTAATTTGATTTGTAAAACACTTCAAAACCTATAATATATCATATTATGACAAAATCGGATTAATCATATCTTGGCTAATTAACATAATATTTAATATATATTTACTTATGATTTGATTTTATATATTCCAGGACCACCCGTAAACAACACGAGAAGATTAATCATAAGACCTCATGATTGTACGCAACACGTCATCTGACAACACGGTACTTTATGTACGCAACACGTCATTTGACAACATGGTACCATGGGTCGAGATTAATTCTGATCAATACGAATACGATGGGGTCTTTATTTATTTTATTGAGCAACTAATTGTGGACCATTAACAACAGACTGCTAACTACGGACTAAGAAAATATTAAAAGTATTATAAGTGTATATATATATATATATATATATATATATATATATATATATATATATATATATATATATATATATATATATATATATATATATATATATGTAACGATTACTTGAAAAGAAAATATGTTGATATATTATATATATGGTTAGGTTCGTGATATCTATCGGAGACCAAGTCGAGTTAAATACCTTCAAGGAAAAGGTGAGTATATAGTCCCACTTTTAAACTCTAAATATTTCGGGATGAGAATACATGCATTTTATGATTTACGTTATGGACACAAGTGATTAAAAATATATATTCTACGTTGAGTTGTACCACTGGCATACTTCCCTGTAACTTGGTAACTATTATTTACATGAGGTATTGTAAACGCGAATCCTGTTGATAGATCTATCGGGCCTGACAACCCCAACCGGACTGGACGACCAGTATTCAAAGGTTGCACAGTACTTCGTTTCGGTAACTACACTTGGTACGGTGTAGTAAGATTTCATAATAAAGGGAATATGCGACGTTGATTAAATGTTAAGTATGGTTATCAAGTGCTCAACAACTTAGAATATTTTTATTAAAACGTTTATATATGAAATCTTGTGGTCTATATTTATAACGCTGCCGGCATTAAACCTATATCTCACCAACTTTATGTTGACGTTTTAAGCATGTTTATTCTCAGGTGATAACTAAAAGCTTCCGCTGCAACATGTTGAATTTAAGCAAGATCTTGAGTATGCATATTTGTGTCAAAAATAAAACTGCATATCGGAGGATTTGTAATGTAAAATATGTTGGAGGTCGTATTGTTATTATCACATGTAAAGTTTGTAAGTCTAAGATTATCGCTAAACGATAATCATTATTAAGTTGTTTAAACGTTGTATTTGTAATAAAAGCTATGGTTTGTATTGTAAAAACGAATGCAGTTTTTGAAAAATGTCGCATATAGAGGTCAATACCTCGCGTTGAAATCATATGTTATTGTATTCTTCCTTATGGTTAAGGTCAGGTTATGACACCAGCAATCTCGTCGCTCCTTGACTTAAATCTCTTTGACAAATCACTATATTTATCTATTGAAGTCTCATCATGTACTCATCCGCATCTTGTAACGTGAACTGACATACCAATTACCGGGAATCAGTAATCAGTACTTTGAAAACTCACAGTATATCTACATCAACAGTTATATGTATAATATTCATCTCTTAGAATTATGATCTTTCATCTGAAATCCTAAAAAGCACTCAATCTACAAATCAATACTCTGAATGTTGAAAAAGCTGAATGAAGCAACAGAAACCGTAGACAACCGTAAACGACCTTAATCATCGGAAGTTGATGATAAAGAATAGTATGTTGGAAAAGCTCAGAAAGGTTGGAACTGGAAAATAGATTGAGCTAACCATGAAGGAGACTCTGAACAAATCACAAGGACTAAACTTGTACATAAAGAATCCTGATGATTCTGTATCTGATGAAACCTTTAGCGAACGCCTTGCTTCTGAATCTAAACCCTTACGGATAAATCTTCTCTATCATCCTTCGATATTAGAAATTCCAAGATATCATCGTATCTTTCATTATAAATATCCTCAATATTTCTAAAGATATCTTTATAAATATTCTCGTCCGATATTAATTATCTCTTCGTGCTATCAGTGTTACATCATATAGAAACAGTTAGTTTCTATATTCTGTAAACTTTCGAGTTTAAATTATAAATGTTTTTGAAGTAGTGTTGGAAATTGATGCATGAGTTAGTATAATATAATGACACTTGATCAACGTGATTATATTACAGTAAGTCATGCTGAGTTTCTAAATGGAATGTGATGATTCACAGATCATAACGTCATCATGTTCTATGTTACACGACTCTTACGTTCTGTCTAATCTATAAACATATCAAGAACATATTTTTCTTGATAGTCCTATCTTTCCTCGAATTCTGGTAAGTTGACAAGTCAAATTGTGCTATTACCGTTTCTTTCTTAGGACATTAACAATGTTCATTCTGAAACTTGTATCTGCGAATTCTGGACCATTACAAGAGATGCCCAATTGCAAGAAGAAGAAACGAAGGGACAAAGCTCCGAAATAGAAATTAGAGTATAAATCGCAGCAAATAGAGGGGAGTATTAACTGGGGATGACAATGATTATAGAAAACAGAAGCAAGGACTTCAAAGCATAAGGGAAGATATAAAGCCCGATAACAACACATAAATTACAAATTGTGGATATTAATACGAATAGCAATATAAAGACATGGTATAATTAAGAATAGTATTATCCCAAGGTAATAGTAGGAGTAAACAGATTCTTCTGGTGGAAGATTGAAAAGAAGGATGACAGAAATGATAATTAAGAAAACATCAAGGATTAGAACGGGATTAAGCATTTCACAATCTTTTGGATGTATGGACTAAGAAAGAAAGTATATGAATGGTGAGAATAATGAAACGGAAGAGTTTGATTTATAATGGAAATATCAGACAGAGTAATCGAGGCAGATCACGGTATTTAATTATAGAGATCTTAATTTCCTTATTCACCGAAGAATCAAATCTTTTCGATTTCGAAGATTTTCTTTAAATATCTTGAATTTCGGAATTCAAGCAAAACAACGTCAAAAGCTAAGACGCATCTTATTTTCTAAATTCAACCCTAGCATTGTCAAAAGTTAAGACGAATCTTTACTTTTCCAATTTCAATCTTTTGTGATAGCTTCATTCGTACTCTTCGAATAATCGAGTTGTTTTATCCGCATTACTCAATGATGATAAAACTCTATTTCTCAACTCATATTCGTCATGAAAACAATTTTATTGTTAGCCATGACCACCTCACTCAAATTTTGGGACGAAATTTCTTTAACGGGTAGGTACTGTGATGACCCGGGAATTTCCGACCAAATTTAAACCTGAATCTTATTTGATTTCGATACGATAAGCAAAGTATGTAATGATTGAGTCTTAAAACTTTGAACTATTTCATACATTCAGCTAACCCTCGACTATTTCTGACGATTCACGAACCATTGTGTGTAACTAAATATGTAAATATAAATGAAATTATACATATAATACTAACTAGAAATAATACAATATAATTTAAACATTTAAAATTAAATATGTAAAATAAAATATAAAATAATTAAGTTGTTAATAAAATAAATTTATATATAATTATATGAATATATGTATATTGTAATACATGTTAAATTACATAAAAATTTAGTACTCAAAATAAGTTATTATATAATATATAGTTATATTACATAACCAATAATATGTAATACAATTATATTAAATTTAATTATAAAATAGTGTTATAATAATATCGTTATTAATATCAGTGATAGTGTTATTAATATTATTACTTAAAATATATAATCTAGATACGAATTTGATATATATAAAATTATTATTAATATTACTAATATTATTATTATTATAATTGGTGTTAATAATATTGTTATTACTATCTTTATTAAAAGTATCATCAATAATAATAAAAATGATTATTAATATTGTACTATTGTTATTTTATGTTATTAATATTATTTTATTATCAGTAGTTATAATATTAAAAGAATTAATAATATTAATATATTTATTAAATATTAAGATTGATATATAAAAAGGCAGATATATATAATACAGATATATAGAGTGCAGACACATAATTACACGTAACAAGTAATAAGCTATCATCATCAACATATTATTTATTTTTTTCTCTTTATTCGCTGTATACCCGTGAGGTTATATTTTTTTTTATCATATGAAATCAGCAAATGAATCACTTTATCAGATACAAACAATTGGAGTGTTTTATCATCATTATTAATATCAATTGTAATTTCTTCAACCCATCAATAAAAAAAAAGGCAGCGATATCTCTGTATCTTCACTTTTCAGCCAAAAATCAAATTCAAACCAATTTTCAAAATCCAATAATGCAGAAGTGTTAGGAATCGTTCATGTAAGCTTTATCTAAAATCTCAACTTTCAATTCCTTGTATCGAACTCGAATTTTTGAGTCAAACTTCCAAAATTAAAGTCAACAGAATTCGTTCATCACAAAAATTGAGTTCAATTTGATGTTTTTAGTTAAATCGAAGATTGGTAACGTTTCTAGGATTGATTTGAAACATACTTTATGTTGTAATCATAGCCTATTTCGTTTTCAAATACAAAAATCAATTTCTTTTTTTTTAAGCTGCGACAGCAGCAACTATTTTTTTTAATTTTTTTTTTCGTTTTCAATTAAAACAAACACTTGTATATCGATTTGATATTACTGTTTTGAAGAATCTAATTGTGTTTTATTCGTTGTTTTGATTATTGAGATATAAGGATTGATTGAGAAATTTAGGAAGAGGATGAAAATGGGAGTCAGATTAATAAGGGTTAAATAAATATGGAAGTGATTATATAACAGAAAAATGGAAACAGATGGGTGGTCGTGGGAGTTAAGGGGTATCCAAGAGGTCATGGGTTCGAGTCCAGTTATTGTCATTCTTTTTGGAAAACATTTAAGGTAGCCTCCTTATTATTTTTATCATTAATATTATTATTTTTATTATTATTATGATCATTATTATTATTAGGTTTATTATTAGTAACTGTTATTATTACAAGTGTTATTATTATTATTATTGATATTAGTGTTATTACTATGGTGTTAATATTGTTATTATTATTATTGTTATTATAAGTATTATACTAATTATTACTAGTATCATAATAAGTGTTATAAAAATTATAATTACTATTACTATAAGTATTATTAATGTTATTATCATTATTAATTTATCATTTTGGTACTACTATTATTATTATGATTATGATTATTATTATTATTGATATTATAAAAACAATACAAGTTATTATTATTTTCACTAATATTAGTATTAGTATCATTTTAGGATAATTAATAACAAAAGTATTTTTTATTAAGATTACCATTAGTAGTAAGATTGTTATAATTAGGATTATTAATATGATTGTAGAATTATAATTATTATTACTAATGTCATATTTATATTTATAAGTATTGAAGACGTTATTATCATTTGTATATTTTTATATAAGTATTATTAACATTATTATTAATCTTATCATCTAGGTACTATGAGTATTATTATGATTACGCTTATTAATGTTATTATTATTTTAATTAATATTAGTATTGATATCATTTTTAAACATTAGTATTATTAATTAACATTATTAAACTTTTCATTTAAAAACTGTTATTTACATTTGTATAAGATTTATTAATAAAACTATCATTAATATTATTCTTATGATAATCATTAATATTATTATCATTATTATTAATACTAGTATTATCATTATTATTATTACTACTAATATTATCATAGTATTTTATAATTACTATTCTTAACAAACAAATGAAATATAAATAAAATATTTAATACATATGACATAACAAGATTTATATTTTTAAATATATAAAAAAATTAATATACATCAATGATGAAATCTAAAAGTTACGAATATAAAAATTATATCACTAATAATAATATATATATTTGTTCGATTACGATTATACGTTTTAATATATACACAAATGATATAGGTTCGTGAATCCAAGGCTAACCCTGCATTGTTCAGTTTTGTAATATGTATTTTTACTACAAAATACAGTATGGTGAGTTTCATTTGCTCCCTTTTTAAATGCTTTTGCAATATATATTTTTGGGACTGAGAATACATGCGCTGCTTTTATAAATGTTTGACGAAATAGACACAAGTAATCGAAACTACATTCTATGGTTGAATTATTGAAATCGAATATGCCCCTTTTTATTAAGTCTGGTAATCTAAGAATTAGGGAACAGACACCCTAATTGACGCGAACTCTAAAGATAGATCTATCGGGCCCAACAAGCCCCATCCAAAGTACTGGATGCTTTAGTACTTCGAAATTTATATCATGTCCGAAGGAGGATCCCGGAATGATGGGGATATTCTTATATGCATATTGTGAATGTCAGTTACCAGGTGTTCAATTCATATGAATGATATTTTTGTCTCTATGCATGGGACGTATGTTTATGAGAATTGGAAATATGAAATCTCGTGGTCTATTAAGATTATGAAATGATTCTTTATGATAAACTAATGAACTCACCAACCTTTTTGGTTGACACTTTAAAACATGTTTATTCTCAGGTATGAAAGAAGTCTTCCGCTGTGCAATAGCTCATCTTAAAGATATTACTTGGAGTCATTCATGACATATTTCAAAAGACGTTGCATTCGAGTCGTTGAGTTCATCTAGATTATTATTAAGTCAATTATAGTTAGATATATTATAAAATGGTATGCACGCCGTCAACTTTCGATGAAATGAAAGATTGTCTTTTCAAAAACGAATGCAATGTTTGTAAAATGTATCATATAGAGGTCAAGTACCTCGCGATGTAATCAACTGTTGTGAATCGTTTATAATCGATATGGACTTCGTCCGGATGGATTAGGACGGGTCTTCACAGAAAAAGTGTAAACTTGAGGGGTCGTTGTGTAAATATGGTAAAAGTTGAGGGACCGTGTGTAATGTGAACGTAAACTCAAAACCACAATCCAATATAACTAAAACGACGATGTTTCCCATTTTTTTTTTAGTATATAAGGGGTAATAATATATAGATAAATAGATATACTATGGTTTTCAATTTATCAAACTTATTGGTTTAATTATTCAAACAAACATACTAACTGATAACTTATGTTATAAACATGTTTGCACGAAAATTATATACGTAGTATTTCAGTTTTTTTGTTTTTTGGTTTTTTTTTTTTGACGTAAATAACAAAATTTTATGTAGTGTTGTATAAATAATAAGTTACTAATGTCAATTTTGTTTAGTTATTTAAATGCATTAAAACCTTTCCCTCGGCTCTCTTTTCTCTGACTCCAAAGAATTATATTTTCTCTCTCCTCTAGTTTCCCACTTTCATCCTCTCTTTTAATGATTTTATAATTTTGGTATAGTTGGGTACATTAACTAAAAATACCATGTAGCTTTAGACCAACCCTTTCATATTGCGGAGTACATTATTTGATGGATATGTAATGACCGGACGTTTCTTCAATCGTAGGCAAGATAGGCAACCGCTTAAGTTTCAAAAATTTAAAAGAGTCCAACATTTTGAATATATAAATATTTTTTTCAATATATTTAATTAAATTAAATATAAAAATTGTCAATTAAAGTTAAAATATCTTATTTTTAATAGTTAAATACAATGTAAGTAAATAAATAGATAAATTGAAGTATTATTTTTTTATGCATAGTAAAAAAATTTAACGAATATGTGAGCCCATTTTTATTTTCGTCTAGGGCATTTAAATTTGTGAGACGACCCTGGTAATGACTATGGTAACGAGGATATAAAGCCCGCGTTTTGCTGCGGAGTCGTTTTGGTCAGTTGATTATCGGCTAACGAAACGTTGATAAACGATTAATGGGTCGTTAACGATCGGTTAATTGAACAGTAAAAAAAGGTTAATGGTCGGACAATTAGATGTTATCAAAATAAAGGGGTGGAAAAGAAAACGGAAAAGAAAGTAAAAGATGTTATAAAATATAATTAAAAAAATTTTAGGTAAAAAAATTGTTTACGAAAATACCCCCAAAGTTGTGAGTATTTACCAAAGTGCCATGATGAATAGTGTTTAACTCTCATCATATCATATTTAGTATAATATAATATAATATATTCTTACCTATTAATAATAAGAGGTGATCCTCACAAACTACTTTTTAATCCATATATACTTTTGTCTCATAAATTCACAATTATACCCTTAAATTAATCTTGAAAGTTGAATTTATATTATTATTATTCTAAATATAATTAAGGGTATGATTGATATTTGTATTTGTATTTATTTATTTATTTATTTATTTATTTAAGGGTATAATAGATATTTGTATTTTTTAATCCATATGTTTTATTTATTTATTTGATATTTGTATTCTTTAATCCATATGTTTTATTTATTTATTTGATATTTGTATTTCTTTCCGGTTCGAACTTTCGCGACTTCGCCGTTCGAACTGCGGGGAGTGTTAAACGGTAATTTAGAGTTGGGCCTGCCAAGTCCGATTATGGACTGGGTCCATTAGGGTTTCCTAGGGTTACCTTGTGTCATTATAAATACCGCACCAATAATAAAGTAATAGTCACATGGTTCAATTCTATAACAAGGTGTACATGAATTAAAAAGTAGCGTATGAACATCAACTCTCATTAATAATTCATAGAGAGTACTTATTAATAACAGTAGTAACAATCAAATAATGAAAGTTCAAATACAACTCGTTGTTGGATCAAATATAGTTTAAAACAATTCGTATCAAATATGTGGGCATGCATACATATTGTTTTGCTTATGATGATTCGTGTCCGTTGATTTCTTTATTTATGAGTAATTTATTTATGTGAGATTAATGAATATTTCTTTATATCAACGTACAAATTGAATGGTCACTTTATGCGACCAAAACAATGTGACCATTCATACTTATATTAATAATTCATCCAGAACAACGATAGCCATGTATCATAACTGTTGTCTGTTACAATTTATTTGTCATACATTTGTTCATTAAGATATGAACATGAATATTTATCACGGATAAGAAAAAGTACGTTTTGAATTATATTAGAAATTAGAAATGTACTTTTCTGAATTGTGATTAATTCATTTGATAGTAGGTTTTATTCTAATTTAGATAACCGGCTCTTTTTTAAATTAATGTAGAAGTTTAAATAATAATATACTACATAATTATTAAGTTATTATTTAATGAATTCAATTTAAATTAATGTAGAAGTTTAAATAATACTATACTACATAATTATTAAGTTATTATTTAATGAATTCAACGGTTATTTGTATAATAACTTTAACAATGCTATTTCTAATTTATAATAAACATAAATAATTAGTCTTTTTTTTTTTTTTTTTTGAAAAGCAAGCAATTTAATTAAAATAAAAGCACAAGTCTTAGAGATCCATTAGGGATGGATCTCACTTATAAAACAAATACATATAGAACACGACCTCTACAAGTATACAACTTGATCACAAAACATGAGCAAAACAAGACACGATTACATAGCAATTAAATTAGGTACGCCTTCGGATTCGACATCCACGTTAGCCAATCGAGATTTTTTCCTTTCAATCTACTAGCAATCCAATCGAACGAAACGGTTTGTATTTCATTGAGTGCAACCGGGGTATTCCATGCTTTGTCTCGGAATGTTTTGTTGTTCCGGTTTTTCCAAATGAAGTACGCACCGATCCATTTAATTGCAAGCCAAATAGATTTACCAATTGATGACAAAGAAGAAGCTTGATTATCCTCCAAGAGTAGCTCGCTGGAAGAGAAGTAGTTGAATGAACCCATGTTCCACCACTTAAAGATACGATTCCAAACATCTCTTGCGTGTTTACAAAATATAAGTGCGTGATCCACCTATTCCAAGCTATCATCACAAAGAGGACACCGGATACTATTGAGATCGATCCCGCGATTATCTAGCTCGACTCTTACGGGAAGTTTTTTCATCACAAAGAGGACACAAATATTTCTACTTTTTTCGGGACTAACTTGCAACGGGTTGTTTCTTGTTGTGAACCAAATTCGGACAGCAATTGATCGTCTATCTCTTTTGATATCCTGTTGACATGAAAACCTCCATTGATATCGAGAGACCAGAGAACTTTATCGGGCATACTGGTGACAAGAGAAGCCGAGGACAGCAGCTGTTCGAGATTCATCAGTTCACGCAGCACCCTTCCAGAAATAACTCGCCTCCAGTTTCACGTGTACAGCTCCTCATTATTTGCGGTCATACTGTGATGACCCGAAAATTTCTGACCAAATTTAAACTTTATCTTTAAATGATTTAATGTTTTCGACACGATAAGCAAAGTCTGTAATGCTGAATCTCAAAGTTTTGGAACTATATTCATGTAATCAATTATTCTTTGACTATTCTCGAAGATTCACGAACAATATATATATAACTTAATGTGCATATATATATATATATATATATATATATATATATATATATATATATATATATATATATATATATATATATATATATATATATATATATATATATATATATATATATATATGATTTCAAGTTATTTAGTAAACGATAGTAACATTCGATTATTGATTCGATTGATATTTAGATAAGTTAACTAAAACGTTTAAGATGAACCAATAAAACACTAATTTGCTACGGTATTTTCGAATTGCTACAGTACCCGAAAAGCTACAGTGTTTTCGAAAATCACTATTTTCGAAAATAACTTTGCTACAGTAAAACACTATTTCAAAATGAAAATGTATATGTATATGCTACGAGACGATGATTTATAGAAGTAAATGACCAAAACACTCAAGTGTATAGGTTACAATTCTAGTGATATAGTTTATTGATAATTTAAGAATATATTTTGACAAAGGTACGAGTTACGAAACGAAAAATACAAGTTTTCTTAGCATACGAAAGGACATTCGAAAAACCGAAACCGGGACATAAGTCGCGTGATAACGTACGACTTATCGGAACAAAAATTACAAGTCAACTATGCACGTGAATTTAATATAATATATAATTAATTATATAAATTATATATTATAAATTAAATAATATGTCGACAAACAACGTGACAAAAATCATTGTGAGCTGGAAATCCATCCCATGCGATCGCATGGGAAATGGTCTTGGAGCCTATGCGATCGCATGGCAGCCCTATCCAGGCCACATCTATAAAAGCTCGAATTCTGGCTCAGTTACATATCATTCATCTATCTATCTGTATTACTATATTACTCCGCAATTATTATTAATTATTTTATTATTTATATTATTATTAATAAAGATTATTATTATTATTATTATTATTATTAATATTATTAGGATTAATATTATTATTATCAATCTTATTATTATTATTAGAATATACATAAAATATTACGACGAAGCCTTGAGCGGGTCACTTTTGAAATGGGTTTTCGAGCGGGATAAAGCTAAGGAAATTATGGGTTATAGCTATGGTGGTTATGGGTAATGTTCATGGGTATTGTTTGCAAATCAAACCTAGTGTTTATCATCTCTGTTGCATCTACGTACCTTCCTACAATATTGAATCTCAATATTGATACGTAAGCACTCATATTTTACCTTTTATATATTAATTGCGTATCCATGTCTAAGTGCTCGAGTATATATATTTATACATGCGTATATGCTAAATTTCGTCGTTAAATAGTTTATAATGAATCAAGAATTAAAACATATATTACTGGTAAAAGGTATATGATATACATGTTTTTGGAAAACTGGCGAAAAATCAATAACTTTTCATTTAGAAATCGCGTAATTTCGATGAACGAATCAAAAGATATGGTCAACTGAATTATAATTGAAGTTAATTGAAATTACTTTTGAATCTGCAATTGATATTTAAACAACTTATTTGTAAGATTGATAAATTGAATTTTTGAATATTACCAACCGAGTAAATGAATCCTTATATAAGGTACGTCTCGTTTTGTTAAACTATTGTCAAAATGGACTTTTTGAAACAACTTTGGATAACTTTTGTATGTCGATCACGGGCATTAGGGTTGTGATACACTATGACCTGACCTAGCTTAATAGACATTTATTGACCAACATATGTTCTTTAGGTTGAGATCAACGGTTAATTGGTAATCCGAGTTTCAGTCACATTTAGGTGAACGACTTTATATGCTACTAAGGTGAGTTTCATTTGCTCCCTTTTTAATTGCTTTTGCAATCTATATTTTTGGGCTGAGAATACATGCACTTTATTTTAAAAACAATGGACACAAGTACATACTAAATTCTATACTGAGTTTGAACCGAAAATCTGTAACACCCCAGCTTAACATGACCACAATATTGTCCGCTTTGCCCGCAGGCGCACGGCTTTTTCTTGGCGACCACACACGAGAAGCACTTTCCCAGGAGGTCACCCATCCTGGTAGTGCTCTCGCCCGAGCACGCTTAACCACAACGTACTCGCACTTCTACTCAGCCTGTGATCCCAAAACGCGTTGTGTCATTTAAGCGTGAGTATTACCTTATAATCCCATGATCACTCATGTTTGTGGGCGATGTGGGATTTGCCTAGGGTGTTACATTCACCCCCCTTAGGGACTCATCGTCCTCTATGAGGTTTGCCCCACCACCCCCAACGACACATGAGTGGCTCTGATACCATTCTGTAACACCCCAGCTTAACATGACCACAATATTGTCCGCTTTGCCCGCAGGCGCACGGCTTTTTCTTGGCGACCACACACGAGAAGCACTTTCCCAGGAGGACACCCATCCTGGTAGTGCTCTCGCCCGAGCACGCTTAACCACAACGTACTCGCACTTCTACTCAGCCTGTTATCCCAAAACGCGTTGTGTCATTTAAGCGTGAGTATTACCTTATAATCCCATGATCACTCATGTTTGTGGGCGATGTGGGATTTGCCTAGGGTGTTACAAAATCCCTTAGCTTTGGTAACTAGTAACTGCATATTATAAGAACTTGTGGGCGCGAGTAGTAGTATATGGATCCATAGGGCTTGATATCCCCGTCCGAGCTAGAGCGCTAGCCTTTTAACGGACGTATGTGATAATGCTAAAAACGAACATATATTTCATAGCATTATTCCTCAAGAAAGACAAGCTTTTAGTTGCAATTGTTCTATTTACAAGTGATATTCGTTTAAATAATAAAAGGTGAAGACAAAAGACAGATTCGATGAATTGAAGACGCAAACGACCAAAAAGCTCAAAAGTACAAAAGACAATCAAAAAGGTTCCAATTATTGATAAGAAACGTCTCGAAATTACAAGAGTACAAGATTCAAAACGCAAAGTACAAAATATAAAATTGTACGCAAGGACGTTCGAAAATCCGGAACCGGGACCAGAGTCAACTCTTAACGCTCGACGCAACGGACTAAAAATTACAAGTTAACTATGTATATAAATATAATATAATATATAATTAATTATATTAATTATATATATATTATATATATATTATAAAACCGTTGGCAGAGAAAGACTCCAAGATGTGAGCTGGAATTTCAAACTCCGCGACTCGCGGAGTTTGAAGGCCAAAATGGCCGCGAGTCGCGGAGACCCAAAATGAAAAAATGCCTATAAAGCCAACCGAATTCTGAACGCAAAAAAATCATCTTTTTCTTCTCTTATCATACGTAAAATTTATATATATATATATATAATTTATATTTTAATTTTAATTATAATTCTAATAATAAGGGTATGTTAGCGAATGTTGTAAGGGTGTAAGTCGAAATTCTGTCCGTGTAACGCTACGCTATTTTTAATCATTGTAAGTTATGTTCAACCTTTTTATATTAATGTCTCGTAGCTAAGTTATTATTATGTTTATTTAAAACGAAGTAATCATGATGTTGGGCTAATTACTAAAATTGGGTAATTGGGCTTTGTACCATAATTGGGGTTTGGATAAAAGAACGACACTTGTGGAAATTAGACTATGGGCTATTAATGGGCTTTATATTTGTTTAACTAAATGAAAGTTTGTTAATGTTAATATAAAGATTTACAATTGGGCGTCCCTATAAATTACCATATACACTCGATCGGACACGATGGGCGGGGTATTTATATGTACGAATAATCGTTCATTGAACCGGACACGGGAATGGATTAATAGCCACTAGAATAATTAAAACAGGGGTGAAATTACATTCAAGGGTAATTGGTGTAATTGTTAACAAAGTAGTAAAACCTTGGTTTACACGCAGTCGATAACCTGGTGTATTCATTAAACAAAGTATTAAAACCTTGTTACAATTCGAATCCCCAATTAGTTGGAATATTTAACTTCGGGTATAAGAATAATTTGATGAGGACACTCGCACTTTATATTTATGACTGATGGACTGTTATGGACAAAAACCAGACGGACATATTAAATAATCCAGGACAAAGGACAATTAACCCATGGGCATAAAACTAAAATCAACACGTCAAACATCATGATTACGGAAGTTTAAATAAGCATAATTCTTTTATTTCATATTTAATTTCCTTTATTTTATATTTAATTGCACATCTAATTATCGCACTTTTATTTATTGTTATTTAATCGCACTTTTAATTATCGTACTTTTTAATTATCGTAAGTTTATTTTATCGCACTTTTATTATTCGCAATTTCATTATCGTTATTTACTTTACGCTTTAATTTAAGTCTTGTATTTATTTTATATTTTACATTAGGTTTTAACTGCGACTAAAGTCTTAAAATCGACAAACCGGTCATTAAACGGTAAAAACCCCTTTATAATAATAATATTACTTATATATATTTGTATTTTTATAAAAGTAAACTAATATAGCGTTGAGCTTTGTTTAAAGATTTCCCTGTGGAACGAACCGGACTTACTAAAAACTACACTACTGTACGATTAGGTACACTGCCTATAAGTGTTGTAGCAAGGTTTAAGTATATCCATTCTATAAATAAATAAATATCTTGTGTAAAATTGTATCGTATTTAATAGTATTTCCTGCTAAAATTAATAACTATTTTATATACACCTCGCAAAACATCAAGTATTTTTGGCGCCGCTGCCGGGGACACTCTTAAACGCCAGAAGCGCAACGCTAATATAAAAAAAAAAGATTTTTAGCTTACTTCTATTAAAAATTCGTTTTTGTAAAAATATGTTTTAATTATTCAAAAATATAAAAAAAAACAAAAATTTATATATTTTTAAGAGTTTGTTAAAAGTTTTATAAGTTTCTTTATCTTTATTTTAGTTTATAATAATATAAATTTTATTAAATATCTTTTATATATAGAAAGAAAAAACAGAAAACAGAAAATAAAAAAAATATATATATATATATAAAAACGCGTAAAATTTCAAACCTGTCAGCTGAATTCTGGAACCCCGCGACTCGCGGGGTTTGATGCTTTAATTGCCGCAACTCGCGGAGCCTTTCTGACAGGCGACAAAAAACCCTAAACCAGCATTAATTACGGGTTTTAATTAATTATTATTATTATTTAAACCTAATTATTATTATTATTATTATTAGTTTTATTTTTACTTTTACTTTTTATTTAATTTATGTATTTAGTATTAATTAGTTTTATTAAATTGTAAAATTAGTAGTTTTATTAAATAAATAATATAAAAAATAATATTTTTATAAAAATTGTACTTTTTACAACTTTTTGTATATTTTTATATTTTGTCCCTTTTTAATCATTTTAGCGTAATATTTGTATTTTTCGCTCATATTTAATTTTAAACTTAGTTTTTGCTATAGTTATTTTTACTCCTAGATTTTTAGGCTTTGCCGTAGAATTCCTTAAGTGCTTTTTCTTTAGACTAAGATTTAGGTGCTTTAGAATTTTGCGACGCCTTTTTAAGTTTTAGTTTCTTTTTAAGTTATTTCCATTTAGGATTTAGTTTTTCCTGTAAACTTTAATATTTTTAGACCTTTTACTATGTACCAATTATCATTCCAATTAGTAATATCAATTTGCGATTATAATTTTAAGTTAGTTGTAGTAATAAGGTTAGGTTAGTTAAGTATTTTTAAGTTTTTATAAGTTTCTTTTATTTTTCCGTCACCTTTTATTTTTCAACCATTTTTTCTTTTTCGACCTTTTGCGACGAATTCTTTTTCTTTCTTATTTCTCGCTATTCTAGTTTTAGGACATAGATTTTTATTCTACTTCTTATCTAAATTTCTTAAAATTACAAAAATTTATTTTAAGTGGTTAAATTAATAGACATCAAAATTTTCTGGTTCGTAGTAATAGTTGGATTTGTACGTGGACCGGGTTATTGGAGCCAAACAGTCCTCAATTATATTGAGACCAAACGAATCCTGCCCCTCTGCTGCATCTTTTGGCTATTCGAAACGTGGGCAAAATCAGAAAAGTCTATTAATTGGATAACTTATTATAATTTTTCTTTCCTTTTAAAAACTAATAGGATATTCAGTGAATGCACCGAGCAAGACGTTCACCACCTGTAACTAGATCAAGACATTTAGCAAATATAACCGCCGTTGATTTTTCTTTAGAATCGTCATCCAGTCAACCAAGTACTTCAGTTCAAATTTCCGATAATCCATTTTTTGAACCCAACCTCACAATTGAGAATCCAGAGAATATTCAGGAACGGTTCATAGATCCTGAACCATTAAACTTTCCTCCGGAACCACCAATCATTCAAACAGAGATTGTTGAGGAACGAACCATTAAATCAGAATCATCTAGTGATACCGATTCAACAAATTCAATTATGGAGAATCTGGAACCTTTAAGTATGGAAGACCGAATGAGAGCTAAACGCACTGGCCAAGGTCACGCAATTACTCATCCAGACATTAATGCGCCAGATTATGAAATCAAAGGACAAATTCTACACATGGTGACTAATCAATGCCAATTTAGTGGTGC
The DNA here is from genome assembly GCF_046630445.1 of Rutidosis leptorrhynchoides. Lineage (NCBI taxonomy): Eukaryota > Viridiplantae > Streptophyta > Magnoliopsida > Asterales > Asteraceae > Rutidosis > Rutidosis leptorrhynchoides. The sequence continues at coordinate 162,614,433 of NC_092333.1, forward strand.
GCCGAAGGAAGATCCAAATGAACATCTACGTACCTTTAATAGGATCTGCACACTATTTAAAATACGAGAAGTGGAGGATGAACAGATATATCTCATGTTATTTCCCTGGACTTTAAAGGGAGAAGCCAAAGATTGGTTGGAATCGTTACCTGAAGGGGCGATCGATACATGGGACGTTTTAATTGACAAATTTCTTAAACAATTCTTTCCTGCATCTAAAGCTGTAAGACTTCAAGCAGAAATTGTTACGTTCACACAGAAGCCAAATGAAACTCTATATGAGGCGTGGACAAGATATGGAAAGTTGTTAAGAGGATGTCCGCAACATGGTTTAGACACCTGTCAAATAGTACAAATATTCTACCAAGGATGCGACATCACTACAAGGAAAGATATAGATATAGCAGCTGGTGGTTCTATTATGAAGAAAACCGAAACTGATGCTTACAAAATTATTGATAATACTGCTTCCCACTCACATGAGTGGCACCAAGAAAAAGATATCATTAGATCATCTAAAGCAGCTAGAGCCGATTCTAGTCATGACTTAGATTCCATTTCCGCAAAGATAGATGCTGTGGAGAGACGAATGGAAAATATGACTAAGGATATTCACTCAATACGAATTAGTTGTGAGCAGTGTGGAGGACCACATTTGACAAAAGATTGTCTCAGTATTGAATTAACAATGGAACAAAGAGAGAATATTTCATACATAAACCAAAGGCCTGGAAATAATTATCAGAATAATTATCAACCGCCAAGACCGATTTACAATCAAAACCAGAATTATAACCGAAATATTCCATACAACAACCAACAAGGTCCTAGCAATCAACAAGTATCCAATAATACTTACAATCAGCAAAGACCTAATTTTCAAAACAAACCACCACAACAAACCGATGATAAAAAGCCGAATTTAGAAGATATGATGACGAAGCTAGTTGAAACTCAAACGCAGTTTTTCACATCTCAAAAACAAACCAATGAACAAAATGCTCAAGCATTTAGAAATCAACAAGCTTCTATTCAAAATCTGGAACAAGAAGTGAGTAACCTAGCAAGGTTAATAGGTGAAAGAAAACCGGGAAGTCTACCTAGTGATACAAATGCTAACCCCCGGAATGAAACAGCTAAAGCTATTACCACAAGAAGTGGTACAACACTTAAACCACCTGAAATACCTGTAAATTCTGATGAAACTATTTCTACTCCACAAGAACCACAACCTGATCAAGATAAGGAAAAAGAACCGGTAGTTGAAAAGGTTAATGAAGATAACACAGTTAAGGATAAACCTTATGTTAAACCATACCAACCACCACTTCCTTACCCGAGTAAAATGAAGAAAGAAAAACTTGAAGTCGAGCAATCCAAATTCTTGGATATGTTTAAACAGATAAATGTAAATCTTCCTTTCATTGATGTGATTTCAGGAATGCCTAGATATGCTAAATTCTTGAAAGATCTAATCTCAAATAGAAAGAAAATGGAAGAACTCTCGGCTGTTACTATGAATGCTAATTGTTCAGCAGTGCTGTTGAATAAGATACCAGAAAAACTATCTGATCCAGGAAGTTTCACAATTCCATGTTTTCTGGGTAGTCTTAGTTCAATAGAAGCATTGGCAGACTTAGGTGCTAGTATAAATCTAATGCCGTATTCACTATACGCTAAACTAGACCTTGGAGAATTAAAACCAACCAGAATAAGCATACAACTAGCCGATAGATCAATAAAATATCCTAGAGGGATAATGGAGAACATGCTAGTTAAAGTTGGTACTTTAGTATTTCCAGTAGATTTTGTTGTTTTGGACATGGAAGAAGATTCTCAAGTTCCTCTCATATTAGGAAGACCATTCTTAAACACGGCTAAAGCAATGATAGACGTGTTCGGTAAGAAACTGACCCTAAGTATAGAGGATGAGAGTGTTACCTTTTCAGTTGATAGAGCAATGCAACAACCACAATCTGCAGATGATACATGTTATTATATTCAAACTATAGATGCACATGCAGAATTATTAGAAGAATTTCCAGAATTACAAGGAACAGGAGAATGTTCTTTAGGAGAAGGTAATGAACCAATTGATGAAGCTGAAATGTTAGCTACACTTATAGCTAATGGATATGAACCAACAACAGAAGAAATTCAAATGCTAAAAGAAGAAGACAGATATCGATATAAATCATCGATAGAAGAACCTCCGAAATTAGAGTTAAAGCCACTTCCAAACCATTTGGAATACGCTTATTTACATGGTGAATCTGAATTACCTGTAATAATATCGTCTTCTCTTACTGAAAATGAGAAATCACAACTCATTTCTGTGTTGAAAGCTCATAAACCAGCCATTGCATGGAAGATTCATGATATTAAAGGAATAAGTCCTTCGTATTGCACACATAAAATCCTTATGGAAGAAGGTCATAAAACGTATGTGCAACGCCAACGAAGACTAAATCCTAATATGCAAGATGTAGTTAAGAAAGAGATTATTAAACTGCTAGATGCATGTTTAATTTATTCAATTTCTGATAGCCCATGGGTAAGCCCAGTTCAATGCGTGCCTAAAAAGGGTGGCATGACTGTCATTACAAATGAGAAAAATGAGCTTATTCCTACTAGGACTGTAACAGGATGGCGTGTATGTATTGATTATAGAAAATTAAATGACGCCACCAGAAAAGATCACTTTCCCTTACCTTTCATAGATCAAATGTTGGAAAGATTAGCCGGAAATAGTTACTATTGTTTTCTAGATGGATTTTCCGGATATTTTCAAATTCCAATAGCACCCGAGGACCAAGAGAAAACCACATTCACGTGCCCTTATGGTACTTTTGCTTACAAAAGAATGCCATTTGAACTTTGTAACGCCCCTGCAACCTTTCAAAGGTGTATGATGGCGATTTTTCATGACATGATAGAAGAATGCATGGAAGTATTCATGGATGACTTTTCAGTCTTCGGTGATACATTTAAATCATGTCTAGTTAATCTGGAACGAATGCTAATTAGATGCGAAAAATCAAATCTAGTACTTAATTGGGAGAAATGCCATTTCATGGTTAAAGAAGGCATCGTTCTTGGACATAAAATTTCAAAAGAAGGAATTGAAGTGGATAGAGCTAAAGTAGATGTAATTGCTAAACTTCCACATCCCACAAATGTTAGAGGAGTTAGGAGTTTTCTAGGGCATGCCGGTTTTTACCGACGTTTCATAAAAGATTTTTCTAAAATTGCCACTCCTATGAATAAACTCCTAGAAAAGGATGCGCCATTCATCTTTTCAGATGAATGTATCAAATCTTTTAATATTCTTAAAGAAAAACTCACTAATGCACCGATCATGATAACACCAAATTGGAATCTACCATTTGAACTAATGTGCGATGCAAGTGATTTTGCAATGGGAGCCGTTTTAGGACAAAGGATTGAAAAACGATTTCAACCTATATATTATGCTAGTAAGACATTACAAGGAGCACAAACGAACTATACAACTACTGAAAAAGAACTCCTTGCTATTGTCTTTGCTTTTGACAAATTTCGATCATATCTCGTTCTAGCAAAAACGGTGGTCTATACCGACCATTCTGCTCTTAGATACCTATTTTCAAAACAAGATGCTAAACCAAGATTAATCCGTTGGATCTTACTCTTACAAGAGTTTGATATTGAAATCCGAGATAAAAGAGGAGCAGAAAATCTCGCCGCTGATCATCTTTCTCGTCTTGAAAATCCCGAATTAGAAGTTCTAAATGAATCGGCCATACAAGACAACTTTCCTGATGAATATCTATTGAAGATAGATTATAAAGAAATCCCATGGTTTGCAGACTATGCAAACTACTTAGTTTGTGGATTCCTTGAAAAAGGATTATCGTTCCAAAGATGAAAGAAATTCTTCAGTGATATAAAACACTATTTCTGGGAAGATCCACATCTGTTTAAAAGTTGTCCCGATGGAATAATACGCCGATGTGTATTTGGAGATGAAGCTAGTAAAATTTTAAACCATTGTCACACAGGACCAACAGGAGGGCATTATGGGCCTCAACTAACAGCAAGAAAAGTTTATGAAGCTGGATTCTATTGGCCTACAATTTACAAAGACGCACACCTTCTTTGCAAATCCTGTGATGCATGTCAAAGGGCCGGAAAAATAAGTCAACGTGATGAAATGCCACAAAATGTCATCCAAGTATGTGAAGTATTTGACATTTGGGGTATTGACTTTATGGGTCCATTTCCAAAATCTCATAATAATCTATATATACTCGTAGCCATTGATTATGTATCTAAATGGGCGGAAGCACAAGCTCTCCCAACTAACGATGCACGAGTTGTAGTCAACTTTTTAAAACGTCTTTTTGCAAGGTTTGGAACACCGAAAGCTTTAATAAGTGATCGGGGTACTCATTTCTGTAATAATCAACTTGAGAAAGTTCTTAAAAGATATGGAGTAACTCATAAAATCTCCACCGCATATCATCCACAAACAAGTGGACAAGTTGAAAATACCAACCGAGCTTTAAAACGTATTCTAGAGAAAACCGTAGGATCAAATCCGAAGGAATGGTCCATTAAATTGGAGGATGCACTCTGGGCTTTTAGAACAGCCTACAAAACTCCAATTGGAACCACACCTTTTAGACTTGTTTATGGAAAAGCATGTCATCTTCCAGTAGAAATTGAACACAAAGCATTTTGGGCTTTGAAAACATGTAATCTTGATTTACATGAAGCCGGACGTCTACGATTAAGTCAACTAAATGAATTAGAAGAATTAAGACATGAAGCATACGAAAATTTGTTAATCTATAAAGAAAGAACGAAGAAATGGCATGATAAAAGAATCAGAAGTTCAAAAGAATTTAAAGAAGGAGACAGAGTTCTTCTTTTCAATTCACGATTCAAGCTATTTCCTGGAAAATTGAAATCAAGATGGTCTGGGCCATTCATAGTCAAAAGAGTTTTCCCATACGGAACGATAGAATTGATAAATTCAAATGGGATTGAATTTAAAGTCAATGGTCACAGAGTTAAACATTACATACATGGTCCGATGGAAGTCGACAACGAAGTTAATCACAATTTCGACACCACAGCTAACTAAGTGTGGGGAGAATCAAGTCTTTAAAGGATAATATGTATTTCTGTTAGAGTTAGATTGTCTGTTTTCATGTAGTTCTCGAAAATGGAACCCGAATGGTCTTTCCCTAGCAGACCCTAAAGAACTAGTCTTCTCCCCCCATTCTTAATTTTTATTTTTTTAGGTTTTTACGAAATGAAGACTGCCTGTGAACTAAACCATGGTCTAATGCTACACGCTTTGATCACTAAACGTAATAATGACATACTACCGAGTGAAATAGTATCAGTAATCAGAGAAAGAATGGACGGAGTTAGAAAAGAATCCAGATGCGAAGATAATAAGTTACAATTTGGTAAAGGAAAATCAAAATCCGCAGCGAAAAGAAGAGCACGACACCTAGAACGATGTCACAAATGCGGAAAATGGTCACATGGAGGTAAATGTTCAAATAATCAAACCTATTCAAATACCGAATTTGTTACTTTATGCAGAGACGGACCGTTCATATGTTTAGAAGAAAAGACACTGAATGCTCGAGGTTACGCCTATGCAGCCATGGAAAACCAATTAAACCGACTATCTTATGAATGGAATAGATCATATAACTAAGAAATCTATTTCACAGGTATGTCTGTACAGTTTTTAGTTTTTATTTTTATTTTTAACCTTTTGATAATAAACGCTAATTTGTTCGCTAAAAAGTATTAAATTGGTATTGAATAAAATTAGGTTTGGCGACCGAAATTATTGATATCATTCAAAAATTTATTACATCACTGCGAAATTTAACGTTTATTCTTAAGGTATAAATATCTTTAAACAATCAACCCAAAATATTTCAAAAATTCGTCATGAGTTAAATTAGGTCTTGGAACCGAAATTACTTTACCGAAAAGAGGGGCGCATATTTTTGATAATATTTGATTGATTAAAGTGGGATAAAAAGACAAAAAGATTTTTAATTTTATTTTTACCATATTTTAAAAATTAATATTTAAATCTTAAATTAATATTGTAAACTTTGTAAAAACAATATATTTAAAATATTTGAAAAATTAATATAAGTTTGATATGAATTTATGAATTTTTAAATTAAGTTTGGTGTGAATTTTTAAAATATAAATTTTTAATTTTATGCATTTCAAATTTTAAGTTTGGTATGAATTTTTAATTTTTAAAATATTAATTTTTAATTTTATGCATTTTAAATTTTAAGTTTGGTGTGAATTTTAATAATAATTTTGAATTTTATATTTAAGTTGTGTGAATTTAAAAACAAAAATTTACTTTATCTCATTAAGTTAAGAATATGATTTTTAAAATTCGTCGTAAGTTGAAGACTAGGTCTTTGAACCGAAATTGCTTTACCTAAGGGAGGGACGAGAACTTTTATTATCATTATTTTTAATCTTATTAATTTAAAGTATGCCAAAAACATTAAAAAACCCAAAAATCTTAGCTTTTAAAACAATCGCTACAAAAAGACAAATTTTAAAATTTTGTCGAGAGACGGACTAGGACATCGATCCGAAACGACCTCGTCCTAAATAACAAGGGAAACAAAATTTTAAAATTAAGTACTTAATTGTTTCAAAAGTTAATGATTAAAAAAAAAAAAATAAATAAATATACCAAACTCCGAGACTCGCGGAGTTTGGAGGGTAAATCCCCGCGACTCGCGGAGGGACCAAAACCCAGAAAAAAAAATAAAACATAAAAACAGATCAGTTTACTCCCCACAAAAACACACTGCAAAAATACAGCTCGAAATACTCCGAAAAAACCCGAAAAACACCCCCAAAAATCCCAATTTTTAACCGTTAATCACCAAATCTTTTGCTAAAATCATGTTGAGAAGGATGCTATCTAAGAATTACTCAAGAAAAACGGTAAATTTCTACACCTAAACACCGTTTAATTCGAAATTTGATGTTCTTGAGCAATTTTTTTCCCCAATTTGATTTTGATGCTTTTTAGTGTAATTAGACTAAAATTGTTTATGTATTATGCTTGTATAACCTAGATTGATGCTGTTTAACATGATTAGAAGCCTTAAACTTCAAATTTTGAGTAATCTAGGGTTTGTGTTCTTGAGCAAATTTGGGGCTTTTTGATATAAACAGGTTATGGCCGATTTTTGTCATGAATTGTTGCTAAATTAAGTAGTGTAACATGTTTAGGTAGTTAAATGATCCAAACTTTGAGCCTAAACATGATTTTGAGAATTAAAGTGGACTTTTTCAAGTCTAAAATTCATGAACTTGATTTTTGAAAGATAATGCCATTTGAGACTTGTTTAATTGCTAGTAATGATTATTTTGACATGTTATTTGAGTTGAATGCTTATGAACTTGGCGAACATTTTCGTATATGCTTATTTGAAAAAGTGTAGATTTGATGAAAATATGAAAATAAGCTTAAGTTTGATATAAATTGATAATGTCATTGTAATTATTTTGATTTATGATTTTGCTGACACTAATGCATATTTGGATGCACAAAAATTGTGTTTGATGTGTTTTGCAGAATGAAAGGGGTGAATCTTCATCCCAAGCCCGCAATGCTCCTGCTGAGAATTTGGAACAACAGGAGGTGGATAACTACTACAAGCAGGATATACCTCATCCAGTCATGACCTTTTCCGATATGCACTTGGAAGAGTTGCACCCGAACCTGAGATTTGACAGACTTTGGATAGATTATCCAAAATTTCAATGGGGTTTGCATACTCTTCACTCTAAGGTTGTTGAGGTACCGAGGGTCATAGAATGGGGACCCTTAGAAGCTGTAGAATTGGCCGGGCCAATTAGGGAATTACTTGTACAGAGGTATGGTAATTCTTCTTTTAATGACTGGGTATGTTTATTCACCATACGTAGACCTGTATATAAAGTATGGTGTGAAGAATTGTTATGTAGTATAGAGTTGAATGATCGGGTAGCTAGTTTAACCGATCGTTCTTTTATTAGATTTTTGTTAGGCGGTTCGATGCGCCACATGTCTTTACTGGACATGGCTCAGGCTTTACGTATATATACGCCTGAGGAGTTAGCGTCTGCCGATTGTAGAGGATTGATACTAAACGGTAGAAAGATAGATGAGAATTTTGATACACACGGTGTGTGGAGTCAAATGACAAGCCATCACCGTTTCAAAGGGGGAAATTACTCTTATTTGGATATAGATAGAGCCGAATTAAGAGTGATACATAGGTTTTTAGCTAATTCGATTACACAAAGGGGTAAGAACAAAGAAAAAATAAATGAACAGGATTTGTTTTACCATATGTGTATTCGAGACCCACAAAGCGCTGTAAGTATACCATATTGTGTGGGTTATTATTTATCAGCTATGGTTCGGGGGATGCGACCACATAGCATAATAGGAGGTGGTATTTTTATTACTTTGATTGGTGAATATCTCGGTGTGGATATAAGTCGGGGGGGATTATTACTAGAAGAGCCAGAACCCCGCGATACTATAGGTTTAAATGTATACCATGGTGCGAAAGTTTTGAAGAGGCGAAATAACGCCGCAGTACGATACCATGGTAGACATCCACAGGTGGAGAGAAACCAGCAGCAAGGTAATGTAGGAGGGGGGAATGAGATGCAAGAAATGCATAGGTTTATAGCTTCTCAGGAATACGAAAATGCTAGACAGAGAGCATTTGAAGATTGGCAAGTTCATCAGAACCAGATCATAGCTCTTTGCCAACATATAGGTAGAAACTATATTCCTACACCGAAACCCATCTTCCCTCCTTGGTCTATAGAGATGCAGCCACCATATCCTACGTATGACCCTGCCGAAGCATTCTATAGCACTTATGGTTATGCCTGGAACCCCTATTGGTACCAATATCATCCTTAGTTTACTTATTATTATTTTTTTTTATTTTGTAATTTGTAATTATTGATACATTTAATATTTTTGTTAATATTGTAATCATTTTTATAATTATCTAACTTTTATTCTTAGACTTTAATAATTTTTGAATGTGGGGTAATATACCAAACTTCAAAAATATGTATATATGTTTGCAGTTTATCTTATGTACACAACAGGGTAAAACAACGCATTTTCAAAGACTGGCATTAAGTTCAGCAAAAGCAACTAATTTTGACGACAAGATGCAAAATATATGCGAAATAACAACAAGACGGAATGAACAAATGATGTGCACCATTTATCATTCAGCAAACAAACGCCAATATATTTGGAAACTTTGGTAAAAATTTAATCATTTTCACACAAATCACCCTCAATAATTTAAATTGTTACTGATTTCTTGCAAATGAGGGCATTGCAAGATCTTAAGTGTGGGAAGGGGTTAAATTCTTTCGGATTTTAAAATTTTTATCTTAAACACTTGGTTACCATTTAAAAATACTAGTAAAGCAGTAGTTGTATTAGAATCTAGTGCTCTCTGATAAAAAAGAACAGCCCTAGTCTTATATACTGACTACCCAATTCTAGTAAAAATTTTCAAAATTTTCAATTAAATGAACTCAAAATCATGTTTATACATATTTATGAACGATAAAACTAGGTTTTAACACCGAAATTATTGTTACCTCAGAAAGGACATAAATTGAGAAACAAACCAAAATGTTAAAATTCATTTAAAATGGAATAGAGGACGATAAAAAGGAAAATAAAAGCCAAGTGTGGGAAAATTTACCAAGTTATCTTAAACATATGTCACATATATCTGTAACTAATAACTGAAAATACTTTTGCTTTGGACTAAACTAAACTGTTTTACCCGATGAAAGAAAAGAAGAGATGAATCTACATGATGAATCAATTCCATCATTAAAAGGAAGTAAAGTCTTCCGAAAAAGAAACGCGCTTCTTGATTTAGGTCATGAAGTTGTCGTCCAGACCAGCTGTAGGTTGACGAAAAATCTAGAAAAGTCATCACTAAAATCAGCAGGAAATCCACGGACCTCAGCATTAAACAGGGTCGCCAAGTGGTCAGATTTATCCTAACCATGAGAAGGATTTATCTCGTACAATGGGGGGGCACCATGCAAATTAGCTGGATAAGACTAATGAATCAGATCCCCAGAAAGGATAATCTCCTTAAAGATTAAAAATCAGCTTTTAAGACTGATATTACTCAATCCTAGAGATTGACCTTAAAGATTGAGAATTCAAACTCATGGAATTCAATGATATCTAAACTCGAGCTTAAACGAGAAAATATTTTGATCAAAATTACAAACCGATTTGTTTTCTAAAAACCCTATTTTCAATGCGTTCATTACCATTGAACGTAAAATCCTAGGAATTCACCTGGAATTCATTAGGTCACCTGAACCAAATCGGGTGTCAACCGTAAGAACGGTGGTTGCATAGTGGTCAAAGACAGGACCTTGTGCCAGACCGAAAAAAATTATAAGGGTGAGCTTTACTATTGCTCCTACCAAGGATAGTAATTGCGTCCGACACGTTATAGACCATAATTAAAAGCATGTCAGGGGACATTGCCTTAACAGTTGCTTGTTCAACGCTTTCCTTTCAACTGGACGGTAGTTTACCGAAAGGTAATATACGGGACAAGTAAACTGGACGTGTTGCTTTCCAAATACAAGGTTAGCAAGTGGGTGACACAAAACCGCAAGTTTTGAGCTAAAATTTTCAAATCTAAAACCCACCAAACCCACAAAAATATTTTGCAAACACCGGAAAAGGGTTATCCCGAAAAACTTATCTAGGGTAAAAACTAGATTTAATTTTCAAAAGATCAAATGTTTTCATAAAGATCCAATTTCCTTAATGGATCTAAATTTTTATAGTCATGTGGGACTGTAAACCATATCGTTACTACCATTGTTTATACCGCCGTATAGAAATCACTGATGTACAAAGAGTGAAGAATAAAGAAGTGATTCTAGTATTTCAAGACAATATTGCTTGAGGACAAGCAACGCTCAAGTGTGGGAATATTTGATAATGCTAAAATGGAACATATATTTCATAGCATTATTCCTCAAGAAAGACAAGCTTTTAGTTGCAATTGTTCTATTTACAAGTGATATTCGTTTAAATAATAAAAGGTGAAGACAAAAGACAGATTCGACGAATTGAAGACGCAAACGACCAAAAAGCTCAAAAGTACAAAAGACAATCAAAAAGGTTCCAATTATTGATAAGAAACGTCTCGAAATTACAAGAGTACAAGATTCAAAACGCAAAGTACAAAATATAAAATTGTACGCAAGGACGTTCGAAAATCCGGAACCGGGACCAGAGTCAACTCTTAACGCTCGACGCAACGGACTAAAAATTACAAGTTAACTATGTATATAAATATAATATAATATATAATTAATTATATTAATTATATATATATTATATATATATTATAAAACCGTCGGCAGAGAAAGACTCCAAGATGTGAGCTGGAATTTCAAACTCCACGACTCGCGGAGTTTGAAGGCCAAAATGGCCGCGAGTCGCGGAGACCCAAAATGAAAAAATGCCTATAAAGCCAACCGAATTCTGAACGCAAAAAAATCATCTTTTTCTTCTCTTATCATACGTAAAATTTATATATATATATATAATTTATATTTTAATTTTAATTATAATTCTAATAATAAGGGTATGTTAGCGAATGTTGTAAGGGTGTAAGTCGAAATTCTGTCCGTGTAACGCTACGCTATTTTTAATCATTGTAAGTTATGTTCAACCTTTTTATATTAATGTCGCGTAGCTAAGTTATTATTATGCTTATTTAAAACGAAGTAATCATGATGTTGGGCTAATTACTAAAATTGGGTAATTGGGCTTTGTACCATAATTGGGGTTTGGATAAAAGAACGACACTTGTGGAAATTAGACTATGGGCTATTAATGGGCTTTATATTTGTTTAACTAAATGAAAGTTTGTTAATGTTAATATAAAGATTTACAATTGGGCGTCCCTATAAATTACCATATACACTCGATCGGACACGATGGGCGGGGTATTTATATGTACGAATAATCGTTCATTGAACCGGACACGGGAATGGATTAATAGCCACTAGAATAATTAAAACAGGGGTGAAATTACATTCAAGGGTAATTAGTGTAATTGTTAACAAAGTAGTAAAACCTTGGTTTACACGCAGTCGATAACCTGGTGTATTCATTAAACAAAGTATTAAAACCTTGTTACAATTCGAATCCCCAATTAGTTGGAATATTTAACTTCGGGTATAAGAATAATTTGATGAGGACACTCGCACTTTATATTTATGACTGATGGACTGTTATGGACAAAAACCAGACGGACATATTAAATAATCCAGGACAAAGGACAATTAACCCATGGGCATAAAACTAAAATCAACACGTCAAACATCATGATTACGGAAGTTTAAATAAGCATAATTCTTTTATTTCATATTTAATTTCCTTTATTTTATATTTAATTGCACTTCTAATTATCGCACTTTTATTTATTGTTATTTAATCGCACTTTTAATTATCGAACTTTTTAATTATCGTAAGTTTATTTTATCGCACTTTTATTATTCGCAATTTCATTATCGTTATTTACTTTACGCTTTAATTTAAGTCTTGTATTTATTTTATATTTTACATTAGGTTTTAACTGCGACTAAAGTCTTAAAATCGACAAACCGGTCATTAAACGGTAAAAACCCCTTTATAATAATAATATTACTTATATATATATTTGTATTTTTATAAAAGTAAACTAATATAGCGTTGAGCTTTGTTTAAAGATTTCCCTGTGGAACGAACCGGACTTACTAAAAACTACACTACTGTACGATTAGGTACACTGCCTATAAGTGTTGTAGCAAGGTTTAAGTATATCCATTCTATAAATAAATAAATATCTTGTGTAAAATTGTATCGTATTTAATAGTATTTCCTGCTAAAATTAATAACTATTTTATATACACCTCGCAAAACATCAAGGACGTATGCTATTTGAGAAGCGTACACGTTGGTTTGCGTGTACTATTAAGATGATTATACAAAGGGTACAAATTATATATACGTTAAGTTTAGTTACCAGGGTGCTCAATCTTGTAGAATATTTTGATAAACGTTTCTGGATGAAACAATTGAAATCTTGTGATCCACCTTTATATACAGATTATACGAAACATTAAAACTATGAACTCACCAACCTTTGTGTTGACACTTGTTAGCATGTTTATTCTCAGGTTCCCTAGAAGTCTTCCGCTGTTTGCTTATATGTTAGACAAGCTATGTGCATGGAGTCTTAAATGGCATATTTATCAAGGAAACGTTGCATTCACTAAATCATCACCATGTATCTTATTTTGACTGCATTGTCAACGGAATTACTATTGTAAACTATTATTTACGGTGATTGTCTATATGTAGAAATCATCAGATGTCGAAAACCTTTGATTTAAATATTCATTTATGGTGTGCCTTTTCTAAAGAATGCAATGTTTACAAAACGTATCATATAGAGGTCAAATACCTCGCAATGAAATCGATGAATTACGTGTTCGTCCATATGGATTTGGAGCGATCGTCACACATACGGTTTTGAACAGAAACATCTGGATTCGACTCTAGCTTATATAATCATGGAAAAAGGTTACAAAGCTTATCATTGCCAATCCAATGCTCCTTCCAAAAAAGCGTGTTGCTTCCATTACCCACAGTTTTCACGAAGTAATCTTTAAAGTGTACCTGCAAATTTTCCATCTCGTTTCCTGCTAGAACAAAATTATTCCAAACACCAAGTTTACGGGATAAAACATTATCCGAAAGCAATCCACCGCTCACGCCATGAATACTTCGAATAACCTTTGCCCAAAGTGAATCGGTTTCGGTCTTGAACCTCCACCACCACTTTCCAAGTAACGCTAAATTTTTGCTTTTTAAAGTGCCAATATTTAGCCCCCCCCCCCCCCCCCCCCCCCCCCCCCCCCCCCCGCGTTCCCATAAGAATTAAGAACATGTTCCCACTTTACCCACGACAATTTGGAACCCGAGCCCGACCCACCCCAAAAGAAGATACGCCTCACTTTCTCAAGTATTTTTAGCACACAAGAAGGGGCACGAAATAGCGAGAAATAGTACAATGGCAAGCTCGAAAGAACCGATTTAATCAACACCAATCTTCCTTCAAAAGACATCGATCTCGTCTTCCAATCCGAAAGTTTATTGTTAAATTTATCAATAACCGGGCTTCAATCTTTTACCGAATTCATCTTTGCACCAATAGGCATTCCAAGGTATATAAATGGAAAGTTACATACTTGACATCCCATATGACGGGCAAGTTGATTAATTTCAAACTCATCTACCCCCACGCCATACACATTGCTCTTATGAAAGTTGACTTTGAGTCCGGAAGCAAGTTCAAAACATTTGAGAATATTCCTAAGGTTAAAAGCATTCGAGTGGCTCCACTCACCAAGAAAGAGCGTGTTAAAAATATATGTGTTACATTTTTAGTCCAAATGTGATATGTAGCTATGCATGTTAAAGATGTATAATGATTCAATTGTCAACTAAGCCAATATGAGGTTGACATATAATTCAAGGGATGTGGTCAATTTTTTCATAGTATATCAAGTTTAGAATTCTTTCAAGAGCACTAAGAACTTTGTGAGAAAATTCCTCCATCGAATTATTGATATCAGTTTTGAAATTGAATATCTCTAACGCTATGACTTCATCATCTAATCTTATGATTCAGTCAGTTCGACAATCAAATAATTTTTTTTTTTTCGAAAGATACACTCACACACTTTACACGAATATTTACAATAATTCACGAAATATGTTCATAACGGGACTTGAACCCTCAACCACTTGGTTGAGATGACCACCACGATACCGCCAGACCAATGGCCCTTTGGTTCAAATAAATTTTATTTGATGTCCTAGTTATGTAATATATTAATTCAATAAAAATTTATCATTTTACACAATTTTTTCCAACGTAACTTTGGAAATAAATTGGAAAGTTTATCCATTTGTGTACTCTTAATAAAATTAATATACGTCGACATGACTTACATGACAACTATCCTCAACCACCCGTCTCGATCAGTTTATTAATAATGAAAATGGAGTAATCAAATGAAGGAAATATTGAATATTTTATTTGTATTATGTAATACTTGATTAAAATATTGCATCAATTATACAAATTAGCATGAGTCTGCCACTGTTTACAATCGTAAAACTGTAATTTTTGACCCATCCGGAGGTGTGACGTCATAATTCTGCTTTATTTTTTTCTTTCATAAAACTTTTTTTATTATTTTTTTAACTTTTTTCCACTTCATTTTTTTTACTTCCTTTTTCATTCCTTTATTTTTTACACATTTAATTAAACGACCGTAAACCGTTTGTTTAACGTTCAATTGCCCGACTGTTAATCGACCAACTCCAACCCAGAAATGACCGTTAACTATCTTTTAAACGTTCATTTAACCAGTCATTTTTTTAAACGTTCAGTTAACCAACCGTTATCTTTCATTTTTTTCTAAAACAACATGACCTTATCTCTTATCTTTTCACTCATTTATTTCACTGGATTTGATATCAGTAGAATTGATGTCGAGCGTTTGAATACTCAAGTTAAAGATATATATGACTTCTAGAAGTACTATAAGTTTGCAATTTGAAGTCTATTATTACAAGGCCTCTTGGTTATTTTCGAAACGAAATTATTTTATATCCATTGTAGTTCTTTAAAGTTCTCTGTGTATAATCCTGGAAGTTTTAAGGTTTAAATCTGATATGAAACCAACATATTGTGCAACGAGTTTGTGGTCAATGTTTTATGTTAGTACAATAATAACACCCAATCCCGCGCTTCTGAGGTATGGGAATGTGAGCTATAGACAATCATTCATCTATCTTAGAAATAGAAGAGAAATCGTTTCTCCACCTACGTCTAGAGAAAGAATTCTTCACCCATGAGAAGAAAAAATCCTCCCTGTCTCTACTCAAGGGCAGAGAGAATTGTCTTCTAAAGGACTTCCGGCCAATAAAGTATATATGTATAAAAAATACATATATAAATAAATCGAAACGTACCCGAGATTGTTATACGGAGCTCGAGAAATGCTATACTAAAGGAACGATAACATATACAGTGGCGAAGCTTGATCATAGCTCTTGGGGGGCCGATAATATGTTTTGTAAAACGTGGTTTTGCATTATTCGATTACGTATACATGTTTCCAATTAGTAATGTTACTGAGAGGCTAAATCATTTGTTCATACTGCATACATCTTTAATCGACAATAAGTTTAGAAATCATAACCATTCAGGTTTGCCTGAGTGGCCACCGAGTTGCCCAATGAAGCACACCACCCGAGTTCAATTCCTGGCTATACCAAATTGTTCAAAAAGGAAGTGTGACTAGAGGGTGCGCATTGCGCAATTCACCCGGTACCAGGTCTCGCGCTCGGGGGACTTGATTACCCGATGTTTTACCTTCTATGAGAGAGCCAATGTACTCGTTCATAGGAGGGTTTCTTCGCTTACCAAAAAAGAAAAAAAAGAAATCATCATCATTTTTATGAAAACATATTTTATGATATAAGTAGTATCTGTCTATATACTTATATATTAAGTAAACGTGTAGATAATTTAGGAATTGAATTGTAAACCTATCACTATATTGAAAGTATTACTGCCGTCGGAAATTTTTATCTAAATTTAGATATCATTTAAAAGTGTCCAAGTAACATATTGCACATTAACTTAATTCTTTATCATTTTATAAGTAAAACTTGAAATTATTCTAAAAACCACTAAACCGACACCAATCTTTATGTACAAAGCCTACAAAGCAAATGAGGCAACAAAGCGTCGCCATTGAGCACATATGACCACATATAAACCATGCATACACGTACATGTAAGGATTATAGGACCCAAACAATAGAGTAATTCCAGATAATTACCCTTCCACAATCGACAAACGAAAGAACAATAATTAAAGAATTAGAGACGCGAGATTTAACGTGGTTATATGTAATCGAATGTCGATTACTTTAATCCACGGACCAACTAAAGAGATTTTATTGATATAATTCGTAGATACAACTGAGGGTTACAATAGGATGCTTATATACGCCAAAACACCTTGGAGAACAAGAAAAAACATAAATATGGAAACTGCTCGTCAGGCACTAGCCGCGCCGCGCCTCAAAGGCAAATCTCCGGACATACGTTTTTCCAATCTGATGCTCTGTTTCATGTGCTAGGCCGCGTCGCACCTTCCAAGGCGGCGGCGCGCCTCCTCCTTTGTTTTGATATCCTTCACATCCAACAATCTCCCACTTGAAGATAGTCAAAACTATGACTCACATTTTGTCAACCCATCATACCAAACTAACCAAGATTGTCAAAGCACCCTTTACCGCCAAACTTCATTTGAGACACGCACACTCCTATCACATACGCCGGATAAGCAGACTCTCGATACAAGGTCTTCAACACTTCTTGTTAGAATCGAATCATCATCTCTCTATCACCCTAGTCGGTCACGTTAACATCTTTAACCGGAGCATTCTTACAATATCTTTGATAATGCCCCTTTTGATTGCAACCTCAACAAATAACGTCACTTCGGTCTTGTAGTGACCCGAACTTCTCCATGTATTTATATATTAAATGAAATTGATATTTACATGATTAAGTGTTTCCAACATGTTAAGTAATCAAACTTGTTAAGACTTGTTTAAATGAGATAGGTTTCATATAGACATTTGACCATCCAAGTTGACCGGTGATTCACGAACGTTAAAACTTGTAAAAACTTTATGATGATATATATATGGATATATATATAGTTAACTTGATATTATGATAAGTAAGTATCTCATTAGGTATTTTAACAATGAGTTATATACATAAAATTGAGTTATTGAATTAAGAAACTCGAAACGATATATATAACGATTATCGTTATAACAACGTCTTACTAAATACATATGAATCATATTATGATATTGATACATTATGTTTAATCATGATAAATGATATGTAAACATGTCATTAAGTGTATTAACAATGAACTACATATGTAAAAACAAGACTAGTAACTTAATGATTTCGAAACGAGGCATATATGTAACGATTATCGTTGTAACAACATTTAACTATATATATATCATACTAAGATATATTAATATATCATAATATCATGATAATGTAATAATTTAACATCTCTTTAGATATAATAAACAATGGGTTAACAACATTTAACAAGATCGTTAACTTAAAGGTTTCAAATCAACATTTACATGTAACGGCTAACGATGACTTAACGACTCAGTTAAAATGTATATACATGTAGTGTTTTAATATGTATTTATACACTTTTTAAAGACTTAAAGACACTTATCAAAGTACTTCTACTTGACAAAAATGCATACAATTACATCCTCGTTCAGTTTCATCAACAATTTCACTCGTATACACCCGTATTCATACTCGTACAATACACTGCTTTTAGATGTATGTACTATTGGTATATACACTCAATCATCTGATCTTAGCAGCCCTAAATGACTCATCATCCATTATAGCAACATGTAGGGATCATCCTTTGTCATTTACCATGAATGATTAAGCTAAATTACAAACTAATGAATCCTTTATCTATATCTAAAGTTCACGTGAACTTTCACTATATGAATGATTTTTATCTCTATGTATGGGATGTATATTGAAATATGAAATCTTGTGGTCTATTATTAGGATTTGATAATATATAGGTTAAACCTATAACTCACCAACATTTTTGTTGACGTTTTAAGCATGTTTATTCTCAGGTGAATATTAAGAGCTTCCGCTGTTGCATACTAAAATAAGGACAAGATTTGGAGTCCATGCTTGTATGATATTATGTAAAAACTGCATTCAAGAAACTTATTTTTGATGTAATATATTCTTATTGTAAACCATTACATAATGGTCGTGTGTAAACGGTATATTTTAGATTATCATTATTTAATAATCTACGTAATGCTTTTTAAACCTTTATAGATAAAATAAAGGTTATGGTTGTTTTAAAAATGAATGCAGTCTTTGAAAAACATCTCATATAGAGGTCAAAACCTCGCGACGAAATCAATTAATATGGAACGTTTATAATCAATATGAACGGGACATTTCAGGTCTTTCAATGGTGATAATGCTAAAAACAAACATATATTTCATAGCATTATCCCTCAAGAAAGACAAGCTTTTAGTTGCAATTGTTCTATTTACAAGTGATATTCGTTTAAATAATAAAAGGTGAAGACAAAAGATAGATTCGACGAATTGAAGACGTAAACGACCAAAAAGCTCAAAAGTACAAAGTACAATCCAAGAGGTTCAAATTATTAATGAGAAACGTCTAAAAGTTACAAGAGTACGAGCTGCAAAACGCAAAGTACACGATATTAAATAGTACGAAAGGACGTTCGAAAATCCGAAACCGGGACCAAAGTCAACTCTCAACGCTCGATGCAACGGACTAAAAATTACAAGTCAACTATGCACATGAATATAATATAATATATAATTAATTCTTAAAATTATATATATATATATATATATATATATATATATATATATATATATATATATATATATATATATATATATATATATATATATATATATATATATATATAACCGTCAGCAAACTAGCAAACAAACAATTGTGAGCTGGATTCCCAGGCCATGCGATCGCATGGCCAGAAGGCACAAATGCATGCGATCGCATGGTGAATAGTATCACCTCAGGTCCTATAAAGTTCGCGTGTTTTGGCCGAAAAATTCACATCTTTTTCTATCCTCTCTATCTCTCTGAGATATATATATATATATATATATATATATATATATATATATATATATATATAATATTTTAATTTTAATTTTAATTTAAGATTAATAATAATAAGGGTATGTTAGCGAATGTTGTAAGTGTGTAAGTCGATATTCTGTCCGTGTAACGCTACGCTATTATTAATCATTGTAAGTTATGTTCAACCTTTTTAAATTAATGTCTCGTAGCTAAGTTATTATTATGCTTATTTAAATTGAAGTAATCGTGATGTTGGGCTAAAATATTAAAGACGGGGTAATTGGACTTTGTACCATAATTGAGGTTTGGACAAAAGAATGACACTTGTGGAAATTGGACTATGGGCTATTAATGGGCTTTATATTTTTTTAATTGAATGATAGGTCGTTAATTTAATATAAATATTTACAATTGAACATACCTATAAATAACCATATACACTCGATCGGACACGATGGGCGGGATATTTATAAGTATTAATAATCGTTCATTTAACCGGACACCAGAATGGATTAATAGTCAATGGACTTATTAAAACAGGGGTGAATTATATACAAGGAAAATTGGTGTAATTATAGTTTAAGTCCCCAATTAGTTGGAATATTTGACTTCGGATATAAGGATAATTTGTCGAGAATACTCACACTTTATATTTATGACTGATGGACTGTTATGGACAAAAACCAGATGGATATATCGAATAATCTAGGACAAAGGACAATTAACCCATGGTAATAAACTAAAATCAACATGTCAAACATCATGATTACGGAAGTTTAAATAAGCATAATTCCTTTATTTCATATTTTATCGCACTTTTATTTACTGTCATTATATTTAATTGCACTTTTAATTATCGTACTTTTTAATTATCGCAATTTTATTTATTATCATTTTATTTACCGCATTTTAATTTATCGTACTTTAATTATTGTCATTTACTTTACGCTTTAAATTAAATTTTATTTTTAATATTTTACATTAGGTTTTAACTGCGACTAAAGTTTTAAAATTGACAAACCGGTCATTAAACG
This sequence comes from Rutidosis leptorrhynchoides, assembly GCF_046630445.1. Lineage (NCBI taxonomy): Eukaryota > Viridiplantae > Streptophyta > Magnoliopsida > Asterales > Asteraceae > Rutidosis > Rutidosis leptorrhynchoides. The sequence goes on from NC_092333.1 coordinate 162,635,411, forward strand.
GTAAAAATCCCCTTTTATAATAATAATACTACTTATATATATATATATATATATATATATATATATATATATATATATATATATATATATATATATATATATATATATATATATATATATATATATATATATATTTATATTCAAATATAGTTTTAAAAATATAGCGTTAAACTTGGCTAGATCCCTGTGTCACGAACCAGATTTACTAAAAACTACACTACTGTACGATTAGGTACACTGCCTATAAGTGTTGTAGCAAGGTTTAGGTATATCCACTCTATAATCAAATAAATAACTTGTGTAAAAATGTATCGTATTTAATAGTATTTTGTAGTAAAAATATAGCTATTTCGAATACACCTCTACGCACATCAAGTATTTTTGGCGCCACTTCCGGGGACTGCTTAAACGCCGGAAGCGAAGCGCTATATATATATATATATATATATATATATATATATATATATATATATATATATATATATATATATATATATAAAGATTTTTAATTTACTTTTGTAAAAATACGTGTTAAATTTTAAAAAAATACAAGAATATAAAAAGAAAAAAAACAAAAAATATATATTTTTAAGAATTGTTCAAAATATATAAATTATAAAATATTTCTATTTCTATTTTTAGTTTATAAAAATATAAGTTTTTATTTAATTTATATAAATATTTTATATAAATATTAAAACAGAAATATTAAAAAAAAATTAAAAATTTTCGGGCCTGGTACTGTAGCAGCCCATAGTATGGCCTGGAACCCTAACCCATGCGACCGCATGAAAATGTAACGCGATATTCATGCGATCGCATGGCCTGATCTGACACGCCAGGTTTGACCTACTTCTGCATTAATTACGGGGTATATTTTAATTATTATTATTATTATAAACCCTAATTAGGGTTAGTTATTTAATTTATTAGTTTTAGTTTTATTATTTTTGTATTTTTAGTTTTAATTAGCTTTATTAAATATATAAACTTATTACTTTTATAAAATAAATAATATAAAAATAATACTTTTATAAAAAATTATATTTTTTATAACTTTAGGCTTATTTTTACATTTTGAATATTTTTATCGTTTATTCGTAATTGTATATTTTTCGTTCGTAATTAGTTTTAAACTTAGTTTTTGCCGTAGTTATTTTTTTTTTTCTAGATTTTTAGGCCTTGCCGTAAAATTCCTTAAGTGCTTTTTCTTTAGACTAAGATTTAGATGCTTTAGAATTTTGCGACGCCGTTTTAAGTTTTAGTGCCTTTTTAAGTTATTGCCGTTTTGGATATAGAATTCCTTTTAAGCTTTAATACCTTTAGATGCAACTTTTAATTCTTAGTTTTTAGACTTTGAAGTTTTGACGCGCTACGTTCTTTTTATTATTTTTCGACCTTTTATTTTTCGACGCTTTTCGACGCACTCTTTTTCTTTCTTATTTCTCGACGCTTTAGTTTTTAGGACATAGAATTTTCTATTTCTTCTCTAAAATTTCTTTAAATTTCAACGAAAAATTATTTTAAGCGGTTAAATTGATAGACATCCAAAATTTTCTGGTTCGTAGTAATAGTTGGATTGGTTAGTGGCGAGTTGTGGGCTTCCGATTTAAATGGTCCTGGCTACCTGCTGCATCAATTGGCTATTCGAAACGTGGGCAAAATCAGAAAAGTCTATTAATTTGATAACTTATATAATTTTTATTTTTATAACTAATAGGATATTCAGTGAATGCACCGAGCAAAACGTTCACCACCTTTTTAGACGTTCACCACCTGTAACTCGATCAAGACATCTAGCCAATATTTTCGCCGTTGATTTTTCTTTAGAATCATCATCAAGTCGACCAAGTACTCCAATTCAAATTTCCGATAATTCATTTTTTGAACCCGACCTCACAATTGAGAATCCGGAGGATATTCAGGGACAATTCAGAGATCCTGAACCATTAATCTTTCCTCCGGAACCACCAATCATTCAAACATAGATTGTCGAGGAAGAAACCATTAAATCAGAATCCCTTTGTGATTCAGATTCAACAAATTCAATCATGAAAAATCTGGAACCTCTAAGTATGAAAGACCGAATGAGAGTTAAACGCACTGGCCAAGGTCACACAATTACTCAACCAGACATTAATGTGCCAGATTATGAAATCAATGGACAAATCCTACACATGGTAACTAATCAATGCCAATTTAGTGGTGCGCCGAAGGAAGATCCAAACGAACATCTTCGAACTTTTAACAGGATCTGTACTCTATTTAAAATCCGAGAAGTGGAAGATGAACAGATCTATCTCATGTTATTTCCCTAGACTTTAAAGGGAGAAGCCAAAGATTGGTTAGAATCGTTACCTGAAGGGGCGATTGATACATGTGATGTTTTAGTTGAAAATTTTCTTAAACAATTCTTTTCGGCATCTAAAGCGTGAGACTTCAAGGAGAAATTGTTACGTTCACACAAAAGCCAAATGAAACTCTATATGAGGCGTGGATAAGATTTGAAAAGTTGTTGAGAGGATGTCCGCAACATGGTTTAGACACTTATCAAATAGTACAAATATTCTACCAAGGATGCGACATCACTGCAAGAAAAGACATCGATATAGCAGCTGGTGGTTCCATTATGAAGAAAACCGCAACTGAAGCTTACAAAATTACTGATAACACTGCTTCCCACTCACATGAGTGGCACCAAAAAAAAGATATCATTAGATCATCTAAAGCGGCTAGAGCCGATTCTAGCCATGACTTCGATTCCATTTCTGCAAAGATAGATGCTGTCGAGAGACGAATGGAAAAGATGACTAAATATATTCACTCAATACGAATTAGTTGTGAGCAGTGTGGCGGACCACATTTGACAAAAGATTGTCTCAGTATTGAACAAACAATGGAACAAAGAGAAAATGTTTCATACATGAACCAAAGGCCTGGAAATAATTATCAGAATAATTATCAACCGCCAAGACCAATCTACAATCAAAATCAGAATTATAACCGAAATGTTTCATATAACAACCAACAAGGTCCTAGCAATCATCAAGTATCCAATAATACTTATAATCAGCAAAGACCTATTTTTCAAAACAAACCACCACAAATCGATGATAAAAAGCCAAATTTAAAAGACATGATATCAAAGCTAGTTGAATCTCAAACTCAATTTTTCACATCTCAGAAACAAACCAATGAATAAAATGCTCAAGCATTTAGAAATCAACAAGCTTCTATTCAAAATTTAGAACAAGAAGTAAGCAACCTAGCAAGGTTGATAGGTGAAAGAAAACTGGGAAGTTTACCTATTGATACAAATGCTAACCCCCGGAATGAAACAGCTAAAGCCATTACCACAAGAAGTGGTATTACACTTAAACCACCTGAAATACCTGTAATTTCTGATGACGCTATTCCTACTCCACAAGAACTACAACCTGAGCAAGATAAGGAAACAGAACCGGTAGTTGAAAAGGTTAATGAAGATAACACAGTTAAGGCTAAACCTTATGTTAAACCATACCAACCACCGCTTCCTTACCCGAGTAAAATGAGAAAAGAAAGACTTGAAGCCGAGCAATCCAAATTCTTGGATATGTTTAAACAAATAAATGTAATTCTTTCTTTCATTGATGTGATTTCAGGAATGCCAAGATATGCTAAATTTCTGAAAGATCTAATCACAAATAGAAAGAAAATGGAAGAACTTTCGGCTGTTACTATGAATGCAAATTGTTCTGCAGTACTGTTGAATAAGATACCAGAAAAATTATCAGATCCAGGAAGTTTCACAATTCCATGTTTTCTGGGTAGTCTTAGTTCAATAGAAGCATTAGCTGACTTAGGTGCTAGTATAAATTTAATGCTGTATTCATTATACGCTAAACTAGACCTTGGAGAATTGAAACCAACACGAATATGCATACAACTAGCCGATCGATCAGTAAAATATCCTAGAGGGATAATGGAGAACATGCTAGTTAAAGTTGGTACTTTAGTATTTTCAGTAGACTTTGTTATTCTGGACATGGAAGAAGATTCTCGAGTTCCTCTCATATTAGGAAGACCATTATTAAACACGGTTAAAGCAATAATAGACGTATTCGGTAAGAAACTGACCCTAAGTATAGAGAACGAGAGTGTTACCTTTTCTGTTGATAGAGCCATGCAACAACCGCAATCTGCAGATGATACATGTTATTATATTCAAACTATAGATTCACATGCAGAATTGTTAGAAGAATTTCCAGAATTACAAGGAACAGGAGAATGTTCTTTAGGAGAAGGAACTGAACCAATTGATGAAACTGAAATGTTAGCCGCACTCATGGCTAATGGATATGAACCAACAACAGAAGAAATTCAAATGCTAAAAGAAGAAGACAGATATTGATACAAATCATCGATAGAAGAACCACCGACATTAGAGTTAAAGCCACTTCCAAACCATTTGGAATATGCTTATTTACATGGTGAATCTGAATTACCTGTAATAATATCGTCTTCTCTTACGAAAAATGAAAAATCTCGACTCATTTCTGTGCTAAAAGCTCATAAACCAGCTATTGCATGGAAGATTCATGACATTAAAGGCATAAGTCCTTTGTATTGCATACATAAAATCCTTATGAAAGAAGGTCATAAAACGTATGTGCAACGCCAACGAAGACTAAATCCTAATATGCAAGATGTTGTTAAGAAAGAAATTATTAAACTGCTCGATGCAGGTTTAATTTATCCAATCTCTGATAGTCCATGGGTAAGTCCAGTTCAATGCGTACCTAAGAAGGGTGGCATGACTGTCATCACAAATGAAAAAAATGAGCTTATTCCTACTAGGACTGTAACAGGATGGCGTGTTTGTATTGATTATAGAAAATTAAATGACGCCACCAGAAAAGATCACTTTCCCTTACCTTTCATTGATCAAATGTTGGAAAGATTAGCCGGAAATAGTTACTATTGTTTTCTTGACGGTTTTTTCGGATATTTTCAAATTCCAATAGCACCCAAGGACCAAGAGAAAACCACGTTCATGTGCCCTTATGGTACTTTTGCTTACAAACGCATGCCATTTGGACTTTGCAACGCCCCTGCAACCTTTCAAAGGTGCATGATGGCGATTTTTCACGACATGATAGAAGAATGCATGGAAGTTTTCATGGATGACTTTTCAGTCTTCGGTGATACTTTTGAAACATGTCTAGTCAATCTTGAACGAATGCTTATTAGATGCGAACAATCAAATCTAGTTCTAAATTGGGAGAAATGCCATTTCATGGTTAAAGAAGGCATCGTTCTCGGTCATAAAATCTCAAAGGAAGAAATTGAAGTGGATAGAGCTAAAGTAGATGTAATTGCTAAACTTCCACATCCCACCAATGTTAGAGGAGTTAGGAGTTTTCTAGGGCATGCCGGTTTTTACCGACGTTTCATAAAAGATTTTTCTAAAATTGCCCCTCCTATGAATAGACTCCTAGAAAAGGATGCTCCATTCATCTTTTCAGATGAATGCATCAAATCTGTTAATATTCTTAAAGAAAAACTCACTAATGCGCCGATCATGATAACTCCAAATTGGAATCTACCGTTTGAACTAATGTGCGATGTAAGTGATTTTGCAATGGGAGCCGTTTTAGGACAAAGGATTGAAAAACGATTTCAACCTATTTATTACGTTAGTAAGACGTTACAAAGAGCACAAACAAATTTCACAGCTACTGAACAAGAACTCCTTGCTATTGTCTTTGCTTTTGACAAATTTCGTTCATATCTCGTTCTAGCTAAAACGGTGGTCTATACCGACCATTCTGCTCTAAGATACCTATTTTCAAAACAAGATGCCAAACCACGATTAATCCGTTGGATATTACTCTTACAAGAGTTTGATATTGAAATCCGAGACAAAAAGGGAGCAGAAAATCTCGCCGCTGATCATCTTTCTCGTCTTGAAAATCCTGAATTAGAAGTTCTAAATGAATCGGCCAGACAAGATAACTTTCCAGATGAATATCTATAACACCCCAGATTTTTTTTTTATATATATACCGCGGAAGACCAATTTATAGATATATTATATGTATAAAATTCCATTAATAATAAACACGTCAATAAATAAATGACCGGGTGTTATATTAAACGTAGTTACAACTTTTATAGAAAAGACGCGACATCAGAGTTTCGACTAGTCAAACATATCTCCCAAGGATCCGTCTCCCTGGAATCTATCAAGTATGCAATAGTCAAACTGCAGGGAAGAGGAGGGGGTTAGTACGAAGCTAAGTGAGTACGACTAACTACATGCAATAGTATACAGAAAACGTCATACTAATCATGTCACCTAGTCTAACACACAAACATCACCCAAGTGCCGTCTACAGAGACTCTGGCGGCTCAGCCAAACCATTAACCACCAGCTGATCGGACTGGGGCTTACCAGAAGTTCCTCCACCACCGTGTGTATATATATAATCCACACGACACGGACGCGTCATTCACATATATATACACCTCGGTTGTCTAGGCTACCACATGAGGAACCCAACCCGCAGGTTGATCTCTCCTACCGAGGCTACCACACAATAGGGACGCACTGGGCTCCAGCAGACAAGCATCAACTAACATGCAGTCATCACAATGTACTAACTAACCACAACAATAAGTATATCTAACAAGCATGGCAATCATAATATAACATGCTACTATATACTATGTTCTCCTGTTAGTCCCACTCACCGATACCGACATCACTCGGTAGTCTAATGTCACCGAGTCTTCTCCTCGTCTGTATCACCTGAAAACAATACTCACAAGTTAGTTATAATATTATGATCATCAAAATACAAACGGGCAGCATAACAGCTAAAAAAATCATCACTTAGTAAAATTTTACACTGCCAAAGACACTCGGTCGACTGCCAGAGACAGTCGACCGACTGTCTACACTCACTCGGCCGAGTGTCTAGACACTCGGTCGATGATCTCTCACAAACACACTCGGCCGATGGTCGAGTCAGTCAGTCGATGGTCGAGTCAGTCGATCGAGTGTCTCGAGACACTTGGCCGACTGTGTTTATCTGCAGAAGCTGAAGAACAAAGTGACGGGTTTCACCCAAATTCAACCAATTCTTGCTCTAGAGCTCGATTACGACCTCAAAACTGACCAAATCAAAGACACTAAGTATGTAGAAACATAAACCCACAAGATTTGGACTCAAACAACATCAAATCTAACCATTTTGACCCAAATTACACACTTTGTAAAAACTAACACAATACTCCATTTTCTCAAAGATTAAAGCATGAAGGCTTGTGATTCTTACCTTGTTAGAATTAGTAGACAACAAAGAACACGATTCTAAGATCAATTTGAACCCAAGAACAAGTTTTGATGATTAGGGTTTGGTGAGATGGAGATGAACATACGGGAGTAATATTTGGGGGAAGAATCTAGAAAAATGAAGATAATTCTCCCCACCTACACACTTAAGGGTTAAAAAACTCATACATCACAACACACGGGTATTTATCAGTTATCTGAATTGTTTCGTATCTCATTTGGTGACCCAAACGAAGTCCAAATTAAATAAACAAATCTGTTCTGTGACCCTTGTCACAAACTGGTCCTATCCACAACATTAAATAATACAAAGTATAAAATTAGAATAAAAGCATATAATAACACCACATAACCTGAGGGCAAAATAGTAATCTAACAGCTAGGCCCGCTTCGAGGGTGTTACAAATCTACCCCCTTAAAGAGATTCTGTCCTCGGAATCTACTAAGTCATAGCCAACACGGGTCACAGGTAACAAATACCAACACAATTGGTCACACCGGTAGATACACCAAAACACATCCTAAGATAACAAGCATTAACAAGGTTCATTAGTTTTTTCATCTGCCAACCTATAAGCGAAAATCATTAATTTAAAAACTCACCATCACTAAGTCAATACTAACCCTTTCTGTTACGACCAACTCCAATCATGCAACACAACATTCAGATAATTTATCCCGCAATTGTCTATAGCATCACAATTATCGCTTGAAGGGGTAACTAAGTACCAACAATCAACTGTTTAACAAGGGCCGTGCACGTCATCTTTTATCCTAGAGCTATGCTAAGAGGATAACGATTAAACAAATCAACACTAGATGCAATCAACATTCATTCAAATACAAGATAACCCAAAAGTATTATATAGACCCATCATCAACTTAATCGACTTCCACAAAAAGTTTCACGTCAAACTGTCACTACACCCCACTTTCTGAAGATACCAACGGTTATACACTGTCAATTTCATTGAATCAGACTGATCCATCAAATTTCGAGATTACCCATAAAGTTAACCCATCAAATCTTATATTCAGTTTATTCTAAGTCTTCAGTCTGTTGTCAACGTGTCACATGAAGATGCAACTTAGTTAAGCCCATAATTCTACATCACCAAATCAACAAAGGTCATGGGTATTACAAACCGCCACAACGGGCCACAACGTGAACTAAGTCAAATCATGTCCTACCGTCATACGCCTTACAAAGCTCCATTCATTCTCGTAGGTCAAAAGTTATCTTATCGGTCTAAGTCAAACACACCATCTGCTAGTCTACTACCCAAGGGTCAAGACCCGCTATATGCCGATCTGCAAACTTACTTACTTACACTACACGATATCCGAATCGTTCTTCACATTCTGGTCTAGAAAACAGTCTTTACCACTAGCTAAAGAAATTCAATGCTGACAACCTGCCGCTATCTAATAACTGAACAAGTATAATTTCGTCTGAATTCCAAACTTGATCTATCAATAATCTTACGAAATACCACAAAAATTCCATCTCATGTCTAGATTTTACACACTAACTCTCGAGTCACTACTAATGACCCACTACATTATATCTGTCAATCATGATTTGAGGTTATTCTCGAGTCACTTTCATCGAATTTCCTAGATCAACTCACTCTAAAACACTGAATAATGGCTATCATTTACCTTAGAACACACAAACTTAGCTAATTTCATCACTACAACATAGCCAACTCAACTCGGATTACACTAATTTACCCAAATTCTGTAATTTAATACTTGTTTCAATCCCGATATTCAAGAATTTCGTTGAAATTCGCTTATCTGGTTCAATGTTCCCCAATTATTCAACGACTAAATCGTTATTCTGATCAACTCAATCATAGTAGAAATGATTACCAACCCAATTTCAAATCAATTCAATCATTACATCACAAATCTTGAGTAAAGAATAATCGTTCACACATTCTGAAAATAGATATCTAAGTATTAATTTTCCTCAAGTAACATCAATACACATGCCCAACACTACTACAGTTACATCAGAAAGATCGTCACTTGGTTAAAGTGCTACCAGAACATATAATTAAATACCTAATTCAAATTTGATATTTAAGGGTTTCGTCATAAATCACTTATCTAGGTTGATACATACCCAAAATTCATCACTTAAAGTATGACTTTATTCATATCATCCTTAAAAGAAACACTTACAAATGCAATATTAACCCAACATTAATCATTCGAACATGGATTTCAAGTCAACAATATCCACTGCCACAAGCAATAAACATCCATCTACAATTAAGTCCGTCAAATGATATCAATACACTGACACCACTAAAACTATCTCTGCATCGACTTTATTTTTCTTCGAACTTTATCAAATTTCAAAACTAAGGCTTATTCGATCATCAATAGCCTAGGTCCAAATATTGTTCAACTAACATTACTATGTCAGAAAAGTCTACACTCGGTCAACAGCTCATCGAAAATCACATTCATCGTCAAATAACACCCGATCTACACTCGTTACATCTTTTCCGACTCTCTAAACTACTTTATGATTTACTATAATGTATTTCCGCTGGCCAGACGTAGTACATCATTCTAAATCACACTTTCATTTCGAGTATTTCGGAACAAGATCTTAGTCGAGTTCATCAAAACAACAAGGTGTATCTTCTTAAGTCACCGGTAGTTATAAATCTCCACTATATCCCAAACTAATAGATTTTACAATCTAAGGCTATCAAAACCGCAAAAGTCTTGAAAGAAAACACCTAACTCGGTTCTAATTCGATCTTAATTCTACTAAGTCCTCTTTAGTAACCATGTTAGTAACTCTGATCCAACATCCAATAAACTATACCTACTTACTTCGTCTTATTTGCAAATGCTATTATTGTCCGTCCTCGACCTTATATTCAAATCTTCAAAAGACAATATATTCACAACGGTCACTATCGAACTACCAGATCGATGCTTCTATCTTAACAGTAATATGATCAATGTTCTAATCACGTCTCCCAACCTAGTCAAGATTCATCATAATTCAGCTTGAACTGAATTTCTATTCCCGTTAAGGTCTGCTCTACTTTCAAGAAAGTCACTAAACGAACGTCTTACATACTGACATCTAATGAGTCATATCAATTCACAAAAAAAAATCAATAACTTCTCAGGACAACTCTACAGGTCCTACTTAGCTAGTCAAATCCTGCAACAGTACACCCAGGCTAATAATACTCCTCAAATAACGACAAAACACGATTTTCCTATTTTCAGTCAAGACTACTTGGAAAACTCCATTCAAACTTACTTCCTAAAGGTCACCGCTAACTCACATTAGTTTATGGTAGGAAAACGATTCTTTAAAGTCTTACTACGACCACAATCATCTAAACCAAAAGTCAACATCATACGTGACACGCAAACCACCTACATATGACAACAACAAAAAGGGTCCGGATCCTCTTATGAGAAGACAAGGAAACTACTACTCTACTTCAATCCTTACGGGCCACTACGTGTGTCCCGTCGATCCATGGGAAAGAATTACATTTCACCTATGTCCAACACAACAAGTCCCGTCATACTATAATATCATAGGGTCCATCATCTACTGGTTCAGTCACGGTCGCCAAGCATGAAGACTACACTTCACATAGTTACACAATAGGGTTCGAGACTTTCACTACTCATCAAGGGGTCACTACCCTAATCAGTCTTTATGGGTCACTACGTGTGTCCCATCAGCCAACGGTCAGGAAATGACTTCATATTCATCTTTTGTTAATACTACAAATCATTCACTTCAATTCTTCTAGTCTAGGCCAACATTAATCTCACATCTAGTACAACATGCCATATAACAAACAATTCACAATAGCATGACACCATATCACAAAGGTCATATCTATAAAGTCTCATAGAATATAACAGTCAGTCTAAGGGAATAAAATCCCGATAGTGGCAGGGTAGCTCTAGACACAGTCGCCGTAACTGTGTCCGTCAACTGTCATCTACTTCTATCTTACAAGTACAATTAATCAATCGTAACTTGAAACACTAATTGTCACAAATTATCATTACAATAAACACCAAATTTGATAAAGACAGGTACACAATCTACAAGTACAATAATAACAATTACAGCAATGTAACAAGAATGTACCTTTATGAATAAGAAGACGTCTTCTGTATCTATCAACACCTCGATCGCACCTGCACCCTTAACCCTCATGAACTTTGCAATTGAATCCTCATCATTGGAGCCATGTCAACTAATACGCGTCAAGTCCTTCATCCAAATCGGCATCAACGCATCCACTGAAGTTCTGTCAGTACTGAGGGTCAACAGGGCACCAGCAGGATGGAATCAATCTTCATACCTGTCTTAACACAACATCTCACACACAAAGCTTAGTAGATAATCTGTTAGTTTCCTCCAACTAACTCGTCAATACCTACTTCACTTACTTAACCTGAAATGTCCCGTTCTTATTGATTAAAAACGTTCCATATTAATTGATTTCGTTGCGAGGTTTTGACCTCTATATGAGACATTTTTCAAAGACTGCATTCATTTTTAAAACAAACCATAACCTTTATTTCATAGATAAAGGTTTTATAAAGCTTTACGTAGATTATCAAATAATCATAATCTAAAATATCCTGTTTACACACGACCATTACATAATGGTTTACAATACAAATATGTTACAACAAAATAAGTTTCTTGAATGCAGTTTTTACACAATATCATACAAGCATGGACTCCAAATCTCGTCCTTATTTAAGTATGCGATAGCGGAAGCTCTTAATAATCACCTGAGAATAAACATGCTTAAAACGTCAACAAAAATGTTGGTGAGTTATAGGTTTAACCTATATATATCAAATTATAATAATAGACCACAAGATTTCATATTTCAATACACATCCCATACATAGAGATAAAAATCATTCATATGGTGAACACCTGGTAACCGACATTAACAAGATGCATATATAAGAATATCCCCATCATTCCGGGACACCCTTCGGATATGATATAAATTTCGAAGTACTAAAGCATCCGGTACTTTGGATGGGGTTTGTTAGGCCCAATAGATCTATCTTTAGGATTCGCGTCAATTAGGGTGTCTGTTCCCTAATTCTTAGATTACCAGACTTAATAAAAAGGGGCATATTCGATTTCGATAATTCAACCATAGAATGTAGTTTCACGTACTTGTGTCTATTTTGTAAATCATTTATAAAACCTGCATGTATTCTCATCCCAAAAATATTAGATTTTAAAAGTGGGACTATAACTCACTTTCACAGATTTTTACTTTGTCGGGAAGTAAGACTTGGCCACTGGTTGATTCAAGAACCTATAACAATATATACATATATATCAAAGTATGTTCAAAATATATTTACAACACTTTTAATATATTTTGATGTTTTAAGTTTATTAAGTCAGCTGTCCTCGTTAGTAACCTACAACTAGTTGTCCACAGTTAGATGTACAGAAATAAATCGATAAATATTATCTTGAATCAATCCACGACCCAGTGTATACGTATCTCAGAATTGATCACAACTCAAACTATATATATTTTGGAATCAACCTCAACCCTGTATAGCTAACTCCAACATTCACATATAGAGTGTCTATGGTTGTTCCGAAATATATATAGATGTGTCGACATGATAGGTCGAAACATTGTATACGTGTCTATGGTATCTCAAGATTACATAATATACAATACAAGTTGATTAAGTTTTGGTTGGAATAGATTTGTTACCAATTTTCACGTAGCTAAAATGAGAAAAATTATCCAATCTTGTTTTACCCATAACTTCTTCATTTTAAATCCGTTTTGAGTGAATCAAATTGCTATGGTTTCATATTGAACTCTATTTTATGAATCTAAACAGAAAAAGTATAGTTTTATAGTCGGAAAAATAAGTTACAAGTCGTTTTTGTAAAGGTAGTCATTTCAGTCGAAAGAACGACGTCTAGATGACCATTTTAGAAAACATACTTCCACTTTGAGTTTAACCATAATTTTTGGATATAGTTTCATGTTCATAATAAAAATCATTTTCTCAGAATAACAACTTTTAAATCAAAGTTTATCATAGTTTTTAATTAACTAACCCAAAACAGCCCGCGGTGTTACTACGATGGCGTAAATCCGGTTTTACGGTGTTTTTCGTGTTTCCAGGTTTTAAATCATTAAGTTAGCATATCATATAGATATAGAACATGTGTTTAGTTGATTTTAAAAGTCAAGTTAGAAGGATTAACTTTTGTTTGCGAACAAGTTTAGAATTAACTAAACTATGTTCTAGTGATTACAAGTTTAAACCTTCGAATAAGATAGCTTTATATGTATGAATCGAATGATGTTATGAACATCATTACTACCTTAAGTTCCTTGGATAAACCTACTGGAAAAGAGAAAAATGGATCTAGCTTCAACGGATCCTTGGATGGCTCGAAGTTCTTGAAGCAGAATCATGACACGAAAACAAGTTCAAGTAAGATCATCACTTGAAATAAGATTGTTATAGTTATAGAAATTGAACCAAAGTTTGAATATGATTATTACCTTGTATTAGAATGATAACCTACTGTAAGAAACAAAGATTTCTTGAGGTTGGATGATCACCTTACAAGATTGGAAGTGAGCTAGCAAACTTGAAAGTATTCTTGATTTTATGAAACTAGAACTTTTGAAATTTATGAAGAACACTTAGAACTTGAAGATAGAACTTGAGAGAGATCAATTAGATGAAGAAAATTGAAGAATGAAAGTGTTTGTAGGTGTTTTTGGTCGTTGGTGTATGGATTAGATATAAAGGATATGTAATTTTGTTTTCATGTAAATAAGTCATGAATGATTACTCATATTTTTGTAATTTTATGAGATATTTCATGCTAGTTGCCAAATGATGGTTCCCACATGTGTTAGGTGACTCACATGGGCTGCTAAGAGATGATCATTGGAGTGTATATACCAATAGTACATACATCTAAAAGCTGTGTATTGTACGAGTACGAATACGGGTGCATACGAGTAGAATTGTTGATGAAACTGAACGAGGATGTAATTGTAAGCATTTTTGTTAAGTAGAAGTATTTTGATAAGTGTCTTGAAGTCTTTCAAAAGTGTATGAATACATATTAAAACACTACATGTATATACATTTTAACTGAGTCGTTAAGTCATCGTTAGTCGTTACATGTAAATGTTGTTTTGAAACCTTTAGGTTAACGATCTTGTTGAATGTTGTTAACCCATTGTTTATTATAACAAATGAGATGTTAAATTATTATATTATCATGATATTATGATATATAATATATCTTAGTATGATGTATATACAGTTAAATGTCGTTACAACGATAATCGTTACATATATGTCTCGTTTCGAAATCATTAAGTTAGTAGCCTTATTTTTACATATGTATTTCATTGTTAATACACTTAATAATATATTTACTTATCATTTAACATAATTAACCAAGTGTATCAATATCTTAATATGATTCATATGTACCTAGTAAGACGTTGTTATAACGATAATCGTTATATATATCGTTTTCGAGTTTCTTAAATTAATAGTCTCATTTTTATGTATATAACTCATTGTTAAAATACCTAATGAGATACATACTTATAATAAAAACATGTTAACTATATATATAACCATATATATGTCATCGTATAGTTTTTATAAGTTTTAACGTTCGTGAATCACCGGTCAACTTGGGTGGTCAATTGTCTATATGAAACATATTTCAATTAATCAAGTCTTAACAAGTTTGATTGCTTAACATGTTGGAAACATTTAATCATGTAAATATCAATCTTAATTAATTTATATAAACATGGAAAAGTTCGGGTCACTACAGTACCTACCCGTTAAATAAATTTCGTCCCGAAATTTTAAGCTGTTGAAGGTGTTGACGAATCTTCTGGAAATAGATGCGGGTATTTCTTCTTCATCTGATCTTCACGCTCCCAGGTGAACTCGGGTCCTCTACGAGCATTCCATCGAACCTTAACAATTGGTATCTTGTTTTTCTTAAGTCTTTTAACCTCACGATCCATTATTTCGACGGGTTCTTCGATGAATTGAAGTTTTTCGTTGATTTGGATTTCATCTAACGGAATAGTGAGATCTTCTTTAGCAAAACATTTCTTCAAATTCGAGACGTGGAATGTGTTATGTACAGCCGCGAGTTGTTGAGGTAACTCAAGTCGGTAAGCTACTGGTCCGACACGATCAATAATCTTGAATGGTCCAATATACCTTGGATTTAATTTCCCTCGTTTACCAAATCGAACAACGCCTTTCCAAGGTGCAACTTTAAGCATGACCATCTCTCCAATTTCAAATTCTATATCTTTTCTTTTAGTGTCAGCGTAGCTCTTTTGTCGACTTTGGGCGGTTTTCAACCGTTGTTGAATTTGGATGATCTTCTCGGTAGTTTCTTGTATAATCTCCGGACCCGTAATCTGTCTATCCCCCACTTCACTCCAACAAATCGGAGACCTGCACTTTCTACCATAAAGTGCTTCAAACGGCGCCATCTCAATGCTTGAATGGTAGCTGTTGTTGTAGGAAAATTCTGCTAACGGTAGATGTCGATCCCAACTATTTCCGAAATCAATAACATATGCTCGTAGCATGTCTTCAAGCGTTTGTATCGTCCTTTCGCTCTTCCCATCAGTTTGTGGATGATAGGCAGTACTCATGTCTAGACGAGTTCCTAATGCTTGCTGTAATGTCTGCCAGACTCTTGAAATAAATCTGCCATCCCTATCAGAGATAATAGAGATTGGTATTCCATGTCTGGAGACGACTTCCTTCAAATACAGTCGTGCTAACTTCTCCATCTTGTCATCTTCTCTTATTGGTAGGAAGTGTGCTGATTTGGTGAGACGATCAACTATTACCCAAATAGTATCAAAACCACTTGTAGTCCTTGGCAATTTAGTGTTGAAATCCATTGTAATGTTTTCCCATTTCCATTCCGGGATTTCGGGTTGTTGAAGTAGACCTGATGGTTTCTGATGCTCAGCTTTGACCTTAGAACACGTCAAACATTCTCCTACGTATTTAGCAACATCGGCTTTCATACCCGGCCACCAAAAATGTTTCTTGAGATCCTTGTACATCTTCCCCGTTCCAGGATGTATTGAGTATCTGGTTTTATGAGCTTCTCTAAGTACCATTTCTCTCATATCTCCAAATTTTGGTACCCAAATCCTTTCAGCCCTATACCGGGTTCCGTCTTCCCGAATATTAAGATGCTTCTCCGATCCTTTGGGTATTTCATCCTTTAAATTTCCCTCTTTTAAAACTCCTTGTTGCGCCTCCTTTATTTGAGTAGTAAGGTTATTATGAATCATTATATTCATAGATTTTACTCGAATGGGTTCTCTGTCCTTCCTGCTCAAGGCATCGGCTGAAATGTCCCGTTCTTATTGATTAAAAACATTCCATATTAATTGATTTCGTTGCGAGGTTTTGACCTCTATATGAGACGTTTTTCAAAGACTGCATTCATTTTAAAACAAACCATAACCTTTATTTCATCAATAAAGGTTTAAAAAGCTTTACGTAGATTATCAAATAATGATAATCTAAAATATCCTGTTTACACACGACCATTACATAATGGTTTACAATACAAATATGTTACAACAAAATAAGTTTCTTGAATGCAGTTTTTACACAATATCATACAAGCATGGACTCCAAATCTTGTCCTTATTTTAGTATGCAACAGCGGAAGCTCTTAATAATCACCTGAGAATAAACATGCTTAAAACGTCAACAAAAATGTTGGTGAGTTATAGGTTTAACCTATATATATCAAATCATAATAATAGACCACAAGATTTCATATTTTAATACACATCCCATACATAGAGATAAAAATCATTCATATGGTGAACACCTGGTAACCGACATTAACAAGATGCATATATAAGAATATCCCCATCATTCCGGGACACCCTTCGGATATGATATAAATTTCGAAGTACTAAAACATCCGGTACTTTGGATGGGGCTTGTTGGGCCCGATAGATCTATCTTTAGGATTCGCGTCAATTAGGGTGTCTGTTCCCTAATTCTTAGATTACCAGACTTAATAAAAAGGGGCATATTCGATTTCGATAATTCAACCATAGAATGTAGTTTCACGTACTTGTGTCTATTTTGTAAATCATTTATAAAACCTGCATGTATTCTCATCCCAAAAATAATAGATTTTAAAAGTGGGACTATAACTCACTTTCACAGATTTTTACTTCGTCGGGAAGTAAGACTTGGCCACTGGTTGATTCACGAACCTATAACAATATATACATATATATCAAAGTATGTTCAAAATATATTTACAACACTTTTAATATATTTTGATGTTTTAAGTTTATTAAGTCAGCTGTCCTCGTTAGTAACCTACAACTAGTTGTCCACAGTTAGATGTACAGAAATAAATCGATAAATATTATCTTGAATCAATCCACGACCCAGTGTATACGTATCTCAGTATTGATCATAACTCAAACTATATATATTTTGGAATCAACCTCAACCCTGTATAGCTAACTCCAACATTCACATATAGAGTGTCTATGGTTGTTCCGAAATATATATAGATGTGTCGACATGATAGGTCGAAACATTGTATACGTGTCTATGGTATCTCAAGATTACATAATATACAATACAAGTTGATTAAGTTATGGTTGGAATAGATTTGTTACCAATTTTCACGTAGCTAAAATGAGAAAAATTATCCAATCTTGTTTTACCCATAACTTCTTCATTTTAAATCCGTTTTGAGTGAATCAAATTGCTATGGTTTCATATTGAACTCTATTTTATGAATCTAAATAGAAAAAGTATAGGTTTATAGTCGGAAAAATAAGTTACAAGTTGTTTTTGTAAAGGTAGTCATTTCAGTCGAAAGAACGACGTCTAGATGACCATTTTAGAAAACATACTTCCACTTTGAGTTTAACCATAATTTTTGGATATAGTTTCATGTTCATAATAAAAATCATTTTCTCAGAATAACAACTTTTAAATCAAAGTTTATCATAGTTTTTAATTAACTAACCCAAAACAGCCCGCGGTGTTACTACGACGGCGTAAATCCGGTTTTACGGTGTTTTTCGTGTTTCCAGGTTTTAAATCATTAAGTTAGCATATCATATAGATATAGAACATGTGTTTAGTTGATTTTAAAAGTCAAGTTAGAAGGATTAACTTTTGTTTGCGAACAAGTTTAGAATTAACTAAACTATGTTCTAGTGATTACAAGTTTAAACCTTCGAATAAGATAGATTTATATGTATGAATCGAATAATGTTATGAACATCATTACTACCTTAAGTTCCTTGGATAAACCTACTGGAAAAGAGAAAAATGGATCTAGCTTCAATGGATCCTTGGATGGCTCGAAGTTCTTGAAGCAGAATCATGACACGAAAACAAGTTCAAGTAAGATCATCACTTGAAATAAGATTGTTATAGTTATAGAAATTGAACCAAAGTTTGAATATGATTATTACCTTGTATTAGAATGATAACCTACTGTAAGAAACAAAGATTTCTTGAGGTTGGATGATCACCTTACAAGATTGGAAGTGAGCTAGCAAACTTGAAAGTATTCTTGATTTTATGAAACTAGAACTTTTGGAATTTATGAAGAAGACTTAGAACTTGAAGATAGAACTTGAGAGAGATCAATTAGATGAAGAAAATTGAAGAATGAAAGTGTTTGTAGGTGTTTTTGGTCGTTGGTGTATGGATTAGATATAAAGGATATGTAATTTTATTTTCATGTAAATAAGTCATGAATGATTACTCATATTTTTGTAATTTTATGAGATATTTCATGCTAGTTGCCAAATGATGGTTCCCACATGTGTTAGGTGACTCACATGGGCTGCTAAGAGCTGATCATTGGAGTGTATATACCAATAGTACATACATCTAAAAGCTGTGTATTGTACGAGTACGAATACGGGTGCATACGAGTAGAATTGTTGATGAAACTGAACGAGGATGTAATTGTAAGCATTTTTGTTAAGTAGAAGTATTTTGATAAGTGTCTTGAAGTCTTTCAAAAGTGTATGAATACATATTAAAACACTACATGTATATACATTTTAACTGAGTCGTTAAGTCATCGTTAGTCGTTACATGTAAATGTTGTTTTGAAACCTTTAGGTTAACGATCTTGTTAAATGTTGTTAACCCAATGTTTATAGTATCAAAAGAGATTTTAAATTATTATATTATCATGATATTATGATGTACGAATATCTCTTAATATGATATATATACATTAAATGTCGTTACAACGATAATCGTTACATATATGTCTCGTTTCAAAACCATTAAGTTAGTAGTCTTGTTTTTACATATGTAGTTCATTGTTAATATACTTAATGATATGTTTACTTATCATAATATCATGTTAACTATATATATAACCATATATATGTCATCATATAGTTTTTACAAGTTTTAACGTTCGTGAATCACCGGTCAACTTGGGTGGTCAATTGTCTATATGAAACATATTTCAATTAATCAAGTCTTAACAAGTTTGATTGCTTAACATGTTGGAAACATTTAATCATATAAATATCAATCTCAATTAATATATATAAACATGGAAAAGTTCGGGTCACTACAGTACCTACCCGTTAAATAAATTTCGTCCCGAAATTTTAAGCTGTTGAAGGTGTTGACGAATCTTCTGGAAATAGATGCGGGTATTTCTTCTTCATCTGATCTTCACGCTCCCAGGTGAACTCGGGTCCTCTACGAGCATTCCATCGAACCTTAACAATTGGTATCTTGTTTTGCTTAAGTCTTTTAACCTCACGATCCATTATTTCGACGGGTTCTTCGATGAATTGAAGTTTTTCGTTGATTTGGATTTCATCTAACGGAATAGTGAGATCTTCTTTAGCAAAACATTTCTTCAAATTCGAGACGTGGAAAGTGTTATGTACAGCCGCGAGTTGTTGAGGTAACTCAAGTCGGTAAGCTACTGGTCCGACACGATCAATAATCTTGAATGGTCCAATATACCTTGGATTTAATTTCCCTCGTTTACCAAATCGAACAACGCCTTTCCAAGGTGCAACTTTAAGCATGACCATCTCTCCAATTTCAAATTCTATATCTTTTCTTTTAATGTCAGCGTAGCTCTTTTGTCGACTTTGGGCGGTTTTCAACCGTTGTTGAATTTGGATGATCTTCTCGGTAGTTTCTTGTATAATCTCCGGACCCGTAATCTGTCTATCCCCCACTTCACTCCAACAAATCGGAGACCTGCACTTTCTACCATAAAGTGCTTCAAACGGCGCCATCTCAATGCTTGAATGGTAGCTGTTGTTGTAGGAAAATTCTGCTAACGGTAGATGTCGATCCCAACTGTTTCTGAAATCAATAACACATGCTCGTAGCATGTCTTCAAGCGTTTGTATCGTCATTTCGCTCTGCCCATCAGTTTGTGGATGATAGGCAGTACTCATGTCTAGACGAGTTCCTAATGCTTGCTGTAATGTCTGCCAGAATCTTGAAATAAATCTGCCATCCCTATCAGAGATAATAGAGATTGGTATTCCATGTCTGGAGACGACTTCCTTCAAATACAGTCGTGCTAACTTCTCCATCTTGTCATCTTCTCTTATTGGCAGGAAGTGTGCTGATTTGGTGAGACGATAAACTATTACCCAAATAGTATCAAAACCACTTGCAGTCCTTGGCAATTTAGTGATGAAATCCATGGTAATGTTTTCCCATTTCCATTCTGGGATTTCGGGTTGTTGAAGTAGACCTGATGGTTTCTGATGCTCAGCTTTGACCTTAGAACATGTCAAACATTCTCCTACGTATTTAGCAACATCGGCTTTCATACCCGGCCACCAAAAATGTTTCTTGAGATCCTTGTACATCTTCCCCGTTCCAGGATGTATTGAGTATCTGGTTTTATGAGCTTCTCTAAGTACCATTTCTCTCATATCTCCAAATTTTGGTACCCAAATCCTTTCAGCCCTATACCGGGTTCCGTCTTCCCGAATATTAAGATGCTTCTCCGATCCCTTGGATATTTCATCCTTTAAATTTCTCTCTTTTAAAACTCCTTGTTGCGCCTCCTTTATTTGAGTAGTAAGGTTATTATGAATCATTATATTCATAGATTTTACTCGAATGGGTTCTCTATCCTTCCTACTCAAGGCATCGGCTACCACATTTGCCTTCCCCGGGTGGTAACGAATCTCAAAGTCGTAATCATTCAATAATTCAATCCACCTACGCTGCCTCATATTCAGTTGTTTCTGATTAAATATGTGTTGAAGACTTTTGTGGTCGGTATATATAATACTTTTGACCCCATATAAGTAGTGCCTCCAAGTCTTTAATGCAAAAACAACCGCTCCTAATTCCAAATCGTGCGTCGTATAATTTTGTTCGTGAATCTTCAATTGTCTAGACGCATAAGCAATCACCTTCGTTCGTTGCATTAATACACAACCGAGACCTTGCTTTGATGCGTCACAATAAATCACAAAATCATCATTCCCTTCAGGTAATGACAATATAGGTGCCGTAGTTAGCTTTTTCTTCAATAACTGAAACGCTTTCTCTTGTTCATCATTCCATTCAAATTTCTTCCCTTTATGCGTTAATGCAGTCAAGGGTTTTGCTATTCTGGAAAAGTCTTGGATGAACCTTCTGTAGTAACCAGCTAGTCCTAAAAACTGGCGTATGTGTTTCGGAGTTTTCGGGGTTTCCCACTTTTCAACAGTTTCTATCTTTGCCGGATCCACCTTAATACCTTCTTTGTTCACTATGTGACCGAGGAATTGAACTTCTTCCAACCAAAATGCACACTTTGAAAACTTAGCGTACAATTCTTCCTTCCTTAATACTTCTAACACCTTTCTCAAATGTTCACCGTGTTCTTGGTCATTCTTTGAGTAAATAAGTATGTCATCAATGAAAACAATGACAAACTTGTCAAGGTATGGTCCACACACTCGGTTCATAAGGTCCATGAACACAGCTGGTGCATTAGTTAAACCAAACGGCATGACCATAAACTCGTAATGACCGTAACGTGTTCTGAAAGCAGTCTTTGGAATATCATCTTCTTTCACCCGCATTTGATGATACCCGGAACGTAAGTCAATCTTTGAATAAACAGACGAGCCTTGTAGTTGATCAAATAAGTCGTCGATTCTCGGCAGTGGGTAGCGATTCTTGATGGTAAGTTTGTTCAACTCTCGGTAGTCGATACACAACCTGAATGTACCATCTTTCTTCTTGACAAACAAAACAGGAGCTCCCCACGGTGATGTGCTTGGTCGAATGAAACCACGCTCTAAAAGTTCTTGTAATTGGCTTTGCAGTTCTTTTATCTCGCTGGGTGCGAGTCTGTAAGGAGCACGAGCTATTGGTGCAGCTCCTGCTACAAGATCTATTTGAAATTCAACTGATCGATGTGGGGGTAATCCCGGTAATTCTTTCAGAAATACATCGGGAAATTCTTTTGCAATGGGAACATCATTGATGCTCTTTTCTTCAGTTTGTACTTTCTCGACGTGTGCTAGAACAGCATAGCAACCTTTTCTTATTAGTTTTTGTGCCTTCAAATTACTAATAAGATGTAGCTTCGTGTTGCCCTTTTCTCCGTACACCATTAAGGGTTTTCCTTTTTCTCGTATAATGCGAATTGCATTTTTGTAACAAACGATCTCTGCTTTCACTTCTTTCAACCAGTCCATACCGATTATCACATCAAAACTCCCTAACTCTACTGGTATCAAATCAATCTTAAATGTTTCACTAACCAGTTTAATTTCTCGATTCCGACATATATTATCTGCTGAAATTAATTTACCATTTGCTAATTCGAGTAAAAATTTACTATCCAAAGGCGTCAATGGACAACTTAATTTAGCACAAAAATCTCTACTCATATAGCTTCTATCCGCACCCGAATCAAATAAAACGTAAGCAGATTTATTGTCAATAAGAAACGTACCCGTAACAAGCTCCGGGTCTTCCTGTGCCTCTGCCGCATTAATATTGAAAACTCTTCCGCGGCCTTGTCCATTCGTGTTCTCCTGGTTCGGGCAATTTCTAATAATGTGGCCCGGTTTTCCACATTTATAACAAACTACATTGGCATAACTTGCTCCGACACTACTTGCTCCGCCATTACTCGTTCCGACACCATTTGTTCCTTTCGTTCTATTAACCCCTGGTCCGTAAACCTCACACTTCGCCGCGCTATGACCATTTCTTTTACACTTGTTGCAAAATTTGGTGCAGAACCCCGAGTGATACTTTTCACACCTTTGGCATAGCTGCTTCTGATTGTTGTTGTTGTTGCGGTTATTATTGTTATTGGGATGATTGTTGTAGTTGCTGTTGTTGTTGTTGTTGTTGTTGTTGTTGTTGTTGGGTCGTTTGTTGTAGTTGCGATTGATGTTGCGATTGTTGGGATAATTGTTGCGATTATTGTTGTAATTGCTGTTGTTGTTGTATTGGTGATTCTTATCACCGTTTTCCTCCCACTTTCTTTTGACTTGCTTCACATTAGCCTCTTCAGCAGTCTGTTCTTTAATTCTTTCTTCAATCTGGTTCACTAGTTTGTGAGCCATTCTACATGCCTGTTGTATGGAGGCGGGCTCGTGTGAACTTATATCTTCTTGGATTCTTTCCGGTAATCCTTTCACAAACGCGTCGATCTTCTCTTCCTCATCTTCGAATGCTCCCGGACACAATAGGCACAATTCTGTGAATCGTCTTTCGTACGTGGTAATATCAAATCCTTGGGTTCGTAACCCTCTAAGTTCTGTCTTGAGCTTATTGACCTCGATTCTGGGACGGTACTTCTCGTTCACCAAGTGCTTGAATGCTGACCACGGTAGTGCGTACGCATCGTCTTGTCCCACTTGCTCTAGATAGGTATTCCACCATGTTAACGCAGAACCTGTGAAGGTATGCGTAGCGTACTTCACTTTGTCCTCTTCAGTACACTTACTTATGGCAAACACCGATTCGACCTTCTCGGTCCACCGTTTCAATCCGATCGGTCCTTCGGTTCCATCAAATTCCAAAGGTTTGCAGGCAGTGAATTCTTTGTAGGTGCATCCTACACGATTTCCTGTACTGCCAGACCCAAGGTTATTGTTGGTATGTAGCGCAGCCTGTACTGCGGCTATGTTTGAAGCTAGAAAAGTACGGAATTCCTCTTCATTCATATTCAAGGTGTGTCGAGTAGTCGGTGCCATTTCCTTCAAAATAGTCAAATGGAACAAGTTAATCATACAGAATATTAAGAGTAGTTAATAGTATTTCGTAGCATAATATGAACTCAATTATAAAAGCTTTTTCTTTACATTAGCGTTTTATAAGTTTAAATTCGGGTAGTACCTACCCGTTAAGTTCATACTTAGTAGCTAATATACAATTCAACTACTACAATTCTATATGAAAAACTGATTGTAATAATATTTCGCGTTCAAACTTTTATACAATATTTTACAAACTTACAATACCGCTTATTTTACATAAAGCATGAAATATAGCACACAATAACTTTGATACAAGATAGTTGTGAAGATAATTCTAGCTAGTACACAAGTCGTTCAGCAAAGGCAATAAAGACACGTAATTCATACGTCCAGAAACAAGTCATGCATTCTGGTTTTACTAGGACTACTTCCCATCCTTGGTCTTGTGGAACATAACCGTTATGGCCGTTGATAAGACAGCGTGTTGTAACGTCGTCAAAGGGACGAGGGTTACGTAATGTCCAACAGTCCCATAACAATCTAAAAACCTCATTTCTTACCCCAATTACCGACTCCGTCACTTGTGGAAACGTTTTGTTTAATAGTTGTAGCCCGATGTTCTTGTTCTCACTTTGGTGAGAAGCGAACATTACTAATCCGTAAGCATAACATGCTTCTTTATGTTGCATGTTAGCCGCTTTTTCTAAATCACGAAGTCCAATATTCGGATATATTGAGTCAAAATAATTTCTTAACCCGTTGCGTAAAATAGCATTTGGGTTCCCCGCAATATATGCGTCAAAGTAAACACATCGTAACTTATGGGTTTCCCAATGTGATATCCCCCATGTTTCAAATGAAAGTCTCTTATAAACCAAGACATTCTTGGAACGTTCTTCGAATGTCTTACAAACTGATCTCGCCTTAAATAGTTGTGCCGAAGAATTCTGACCGACTTTAGACAAGATTTCATCAATCATGTCTCCGGGTAGGTCTCTTAAAATATTGGGTTGTCTATCCATTTTGTGTTTTTATACTGTAAAATAGACAAGAGTTAGATTCATAAAAAAAAATTACTTATTAATACAAGCAATTTTTACATATATCATAAAGCATAAGCACACTATATTACATATATTACACCACACGAATACAACTATCTTATTCCGACTCGCTTGTTTCTTCTTCTTCGGTTTTGGTTCGTTTTGCCAAGTTTCTAGGGATATATGATGTTCCCCTAATATGAGCCGTCGTGATCCACATTGGTTTAGAAAAACCTGGTGGTTTAGAGGTTCCCGGGTCATTGTTACAACTTAAGGACTTCGGGGGTTGACGATACATATAAAGTTCATCGGGGTTGGAATTAGATTTCTCTATTTTTATACCCTTTCCCTTATTATTTTCTTTTTCCTTTTTAAATTCAATTGGGGTAATTTCTATAACATCATCGGAATTCTCGTCGGAATCCGATTCATCGGAGAATTGGTAATCCTCCCAATATTTTGCTTCCTTGGCGGAAACACCATTGACCATAATTAACCTTGGTCGGTTGGTTGAGGATTTTCTTTTACTTAACCATTTTATTATTTCCCCCACCGGTTCTATTTCTTCATCCTGTTCCGATTCTTCTTCCGGTTCCGATTCTTCTTCCGGTTCCGACTCTTCTTCCGGTTCCTCTTCGGGAACTTGTGAATCAGTCCACGAATCATTCCAATTTACATTTGACTCTTCATTATTATTAGGTGAGTCAATGGGACTTGTTCTAGAGGTAGACATCTATCACATAATATCAAACGCGTTAAGAGATTAATATATCACATAATATTCACATGTTAAAAATATATAGTTTCCAACAAAATTTGTTAAGCAATCATTTTTCAAGTAAACACGGTCGAAGTCCAGACTCACTAATGCATCCTAACAAACTCGATAAGACACACTAATGCAAAATTCTGGTTCTCTAAGACCAACGCTCGGATACCAACTGAAATGTCCCGTTCTTATTGATTAAAAACGTTCCATATTAATTGATTTCGTTGCGAGGTTTTGACCTCTATATGAGACGTTTTTCAAAGACTGCATTCATTTTTAAAACAAACCATAACCTTTATTTCATAGATAAAGGTTTTATAAAGCTTTACGTAGATTATCAAATAATGATAATCTAAAATATCCTGTTTACACACGACCATTACATAATGGTTTACAATACAAATATGTTACAACAAAATAAGTTTCTTGAATGCAGTTTTTACACAATATCATACAAGCATGGACTCCAAATCTCGTCCTTATTTAAGTATGCGACAGCGGAAGCTCGTAATAATCACCTGAGAATAAACATGCTTAAAACGTCAACAAAAATGTTGGTGAGTTATAGGTTTAACCTATATATATCAAATCATAATAATAGACCACAAGATTTCATATTTCAATACACATCCCATACATAGAGATAAAAATCATTCATATGGTGAACACCTGGTAACCGACATTAACAAGATGCATATATAAGAATATCCCCATCATTCCGGGACACCCTTCGGATATGATATAAATTTCGAAGTACTAAAGCATCCGGTACTTTGGATGGGGTTTGTTAGGCCCAATAGATCTATCTTTAGGATTCGCGTCAATTAGGGTGTCTATTCCCTAATTCTTAGATTACCAGACTTAATAAAAAGGGGCATATTCGATTTCGATAATTCAACCATAGAATGTAGTTTCACGTACTTGTGTCTATTTTGTAAATCATTTATAAAACCTGCATGTATTCTCATCCCAAAAATATTAGATTTTAAAAGTGGGACTATAACTCACTTTCACAGATTTTTACTTCGTCGGGAAGTAAGACTTGGCCACTGGTTGATTCACGAACCTATAACAATATATACATATATATCAAAGTATGTTCAAAATATATTTACAACACTTTTAATATATTTTGATGTTTTAAGTTTATTAAGTCAGCTGTCCTCGTTAGTAACCTACAACTAGTTGTCCACAGTTAGATGTACAGAAATAAATCGATAAATATTATCTTGAATCAATCCACGACCCAGTGTATACGTATCTCAGTATTGATCACAACTCAAACTATATATATTTTGGAATCAACCTCAACCCTGTATAGCTAACTCCAACATTCACATATAGAGTGTCTATGGTTGTTCCGAAATATATATAGATGTGTCGACATGATAGGTCGAAACATTGTATACGTGTCTATGGTATCTCAAGATTACATAATATACAATACAAGTTG
Organism: Rutidosis leptorrhynchoides; assembly: GCF_046630445.1. NCBI lineage: Eukaryota > Viridiplantae > Streptophyta > Magnoliopsida > Asterales > Asteraceae > Rutidosis > Rutidosis leptorrhynchoides. The sequence continues at coordinate 162,663,339 of NC_092333.1, forward strand.
ATTAAGTTTTGGTTGGAATAGATTTGTTACCAATTTTCACGTAGCTAAAATGAGAAAAATTATCCAATCTTGTTTTACCCATAACTTCTTCATTTTAAATCCGTTTTGAGTGAATCAAATTGCTATGGTTTCATATTGAACTCTATTTTATGAATCTAAACAGAAAAAGTATAGGTTTATAGTCGGAAAAATAAGTTACAAGTCGTTTTTGTAAAGGTAGTCATTTCAGTCGAAAGAACGACGTCTAGATGACCATTTTAGAAAACATACTTCCACTTTGAGTTTAACCATAATTTTTGGATATAGTTTCATGTTCATAATAAAAATCATTTTCTAAGAATAACAACTTTTAAATCAAAGTTTATCATAGTTTTTAATTACCTAACCCAAAACAGCCCCCGGTGTTACTACGACGGCGTAAATCCGGTTTTACGGTGTTTTTCGTGTTTCCAGGTTTTAAATCATTAAGTTAGCATATCATATAGATATAGAACATGTGTTTAGTTGATTTTAAAAGTCAAGTTAGAAGGATTAACTTTTGTTTGCGAACAAGTTTAGAATTAACTAAACTATGTTCTAGTGATTACAAGTTTAAACCTTCGAATAAGATAGCTTTATATGTATGAATCAAATGATGTTATGAACATCATTACTACCTTAAGTTCCTTGGATAAACCTACTGGAAAAGAGAAAAATGGATCTAGCTTCAACGGATCCTTGGATGGCTCGAAGTTCTTGAAGCAGAATCATGACACGAAAACAAGTTCAAGTAAGATCATCACTTGAAATAAGATTGTTATAGTTATAGAAATTGAACCAAAGTTTGAATATGATTATTACCTTGTATTAGAATGATAACCTACTGTATTCTTGATTTTATGAAACTAGAACTTTTGAAATTTATGAAGAACACTTAGAACTTGAAGATAGAACTTGAGAGAGATCAATTAGATGAAGAAAATTGAAGAATGAAAGTGTTTGTAGGTGTTTTTGGTCGTTGGTGTATGGATTAGATATAAAGGATATGTAATTTTGTTTTCATGTAAATAAGTCATGAATGATTACTCATATTTTTGTAATTTTATGAGATATTTCATGCTAGTTGCCAAATGATGGTTCCCACATGTGTTAGGTGACTCACATGGGCTGCTAAGAGCTGATCATTGGAGTGTATATACCAATAGTACATACATCTAAAAGCTGTGTATTGTACGAGTACGAATACGGGTGCATACGAGTAGAATTGTTGATGAAACTGAACGAGGATGTAATTGTAAGCATTTTTGTTAAGTAGAAGTATTTTGATAAGTGTCTTGAAGTCTTTCAAAAGTGTATGAATACATATTAAAACACTACATGTATATACATTTTAACTGAGTCGTTAAGTCATCGTTAGTCGTTACATGTAAATGTTGTTTTGAAACCTTTAGGTTAACGATCTTGTTGAATGTTGTTAACCCATTGTTTATTATAACAAATGAGATGTTAAATTATTATATTATCATGATATTATGATATATAATATATCTTAGTATGATGTATATACAGTTAAATGTCGTTACAACGATAATCGTTACATATATGTCTCGTTTCGAAATCATTAAGTTAGTAGCCTTATTTTTACATATGTATTTCATTGTTAATACACTTAATAATATATTTACTTATCATTTAACATAATTAACCAAGTGTAACACACAAACAGTCAACCTGCAGGAATAATATATCTCCCAAGGATCCGTCTCCCAGGAATCTATCAAGTATGCAACAGTCAACCTGCAGGGAAGAGAAGGAGGTTAGCACGAAGCTAAGTGAGTACGACTAACTACATGCAGTAGTATACAGAAAACGTCATACTAATCATGTCACCTAGTCTAACACACAAACATCACCTAAGTGCCGTCTACAGAGACTCTGGTTGCTCGGCCAAACCATTAACCACCAGCTGATCGAACTGGGGCTTACCAGAAGTTCCTCCACCACCGTGTGTATATATATAATCCACACGCGACGGACGCGACATTCACATATATATACACCTCGGTTGTCTAGGCTACCACATGAGGAACCCAACCTGCAGGTTGATCTCTCCCACCGAGGCTACCACACAATAGGGACGCACTGGGCTCCAGCAGACAAACATCAACTAACATGCAGTCATCACAACGTACTAACTAACCACAACAATAAGTATATCTAACAAGCATGGCAATCATAATATAACATGCTACTATATACTATGTTCTCCAGTTAGTCCCACTCACCGATACCGACATCACTCGGCAGTCTAATGTCACCGAGTCTTCTCCTCGTCTGTATCACCTGAAAACAATACTCACAAGTTAGTTATAATATTATGATCATCAAAATACAAATGGGCAGCATAACGGCTAAAAAAATCATCACTTAGTAAAATTTTACACTACCAAAGACACTCGATCGACTGCCAGAGACAGTCGACCGACTGTCTGCACTCACTCGGCCGAGTGTCTAGACACTCGGTCGATGATCTCTCACAGACACACTCGGCCGATGGTCGAGTCAGTCGGTCGATGGTCGAGTCAGTCGGTCGAGTGTCTCGAGACACTCGGCCGACTGTGTTTATCTGCAGAAGCTGAAGAACAAAGTGACGGGTTTCACCCAAATTCAACCAATTCTTGCTCTAGAGCTCGATTACGACCTCAAAACTGACCAAATCAAAGACACTAAGTATGTAGAAACATAAACCCACAAGATTTGGACTCAAGCAACATCAAATCTAACCATTTTGACCCAAATTACACACTTTGTAAAAACTAACACAAAACTCTATTTTCTCAAAGATTAAAGCATGAAGGCTTGTGATTCTTACCTTGTTAGAATCAGTAGATAACAAAGAACACGATTCTAAGATCAATTTGAGCCCAAGAAAAAGTTTTGATGATTAGGGTTTGGTGAGATGGAGATGAACGTACGGGAGTAATATTTGGGGGAAGAAACTAGAAAAATGAAGATAATTCTCCCCACCTACACACTTAAGGGTTAAAAAACTCATACATCACAACACACGGGTATTTATCAGTTATCTGAATTCTTTCGTATCTCATTTGGTAACCCAAACGAAGTCCAAATTAAATAAACAAACCTGTTTTGTGACCCTTGTCACAAACTGGTCCTATCCACAACATTAAATAATACAAAATATAAAATTAGAATAAAAGTATATAATAACACCACACAACCTGAGGGCAAAATAGTAATCTAATAGCTAGGCCCGCTTTGAGGGTGTTACAATATCTATTGAAGATAGATTATAGTGAAATTCCATGGTTTGCAGACTATGCAAACTACTTAGTATGTGGATTCCTTGAAAAAGGGTTGTCGTACCAAAAACGAAAGAAATTCTTTAGTAATATAAAACACTATTTCTGGGAAGATCCACATTTGTTTAAAAGTTATCCCGATGGAATAATACACCGATGTGTATTCGGAGATGAAGCTAGTCAAATCTTAAACCATTGTCACACAGGACCGACAGGAGGGCATTATGGGCCTCAACTCACAGCAAGAAAAGTCTACGATGCTGGATTCTATTGGCCTACAATTTTCAAAGACACACACTTTCTTTGCAAATCCTGTGATGCTTGTCAAAGGGCCGAAAAAATAAGTCAACGTGATGAAATGCCATAAAATGTCATTCAAGTATGTGAAGTATTTGACGTTTGGGGTATTGACTTTATGGATCCATTTCCAAAATCTCATAATAATCTCTACATTCTCGTTGCCATTGAATATGTTTCTAAATGGGCGGAAGCACAAGCTCTCCCAACTAACGATGCACGAGTTGTAGTCAACTTTTTAAAACATCTTTTTGCTAGGTTCGGAACACCGAAAGCTTTAATAAGTGATCGGGGTACTCATTTTTGTAATAATCAACTTGAGAAAGTTCTCAAAAGATATGGAGTAACTCATAAAATCTCAACCGCGTATCATCCACAAATAAGTGGACAAGTTGAAAATACCAACCGAGCATTAAAACGTATTCTAGAGAAAACCGTAGGATCAAATCCAAAAGAATGGTCCATGAAATTGGAGGATGCACTCTGGGCTTTTAGAACAGCCTAGATGTAGTGACCCGAACTTTTCCATGTTTATATATATTAAATGAAATTGTTATTTATATGATTAAGTGTTTCCAACATGTTAAGCAATCAAACTTGTTAAGACGTGATTAATTGAAATAGGTTTCATATAGACAATTGACCACCCAAGTTGACCGGCGATTCACGAACGTTAAAACTTGTAAAAACTATATGATGACATATATATGATTATATATATAGTTAACATGATATTATGATAAGTAAGTATCTCATTAGATATTTTAACAATGAGTTATATACATAAAATTGTGTTTATCGAATTAAGAAACTCGAAACGATATATATAACGATTATCGTTATAACAACGTCTTACTAATTACATATGAATCATATTAAGATATTGTTACACTATGTTTAATCATGATAAATGATAAGTAAACATGTCATTATGTATATTAACAATGAACTACATATTTAAAAACAAGACTACTAACTTAAGGATTTCGAAAGGAGACATATATGTAACGATTATCGTTGTAACGACATTTAAATGTATATATATATATATATCATATTAAGATATATTAATATATCATAATATCATGATAATATAATAATTTAACATCTCATTAGATATAATAAACATTGGGTTAACAACATTTAACAAGATCGTTAACTTAAAGGTTTCAAATCAACATTTACATGTAACGACTAGCGATGACTTAACGACTCAGTTAAAATGTATATACATGTAGTGTTTTAATATGTATTCATACAATTTTGAAAGACTTCAAGACACTTATCAAAATACTTCTACTTAACAAAAATGCTTACAATTACATCCTCGTTCAGTTTCATCAACAATTCTACTCGTATGCACCCGTATTCGTACTCGTACAATACACAGCTTTTAGATGTATGTACTATTAGTATATACACTCCAATGATCAGCTCTTAGCAGCCCATGTGAGTCACCTAACACATGTGGGAACCATCATTTGGCAACTAGCATGAAATATCTCATAAAATTACAAAAATATGAGTAATCATTCATGACTTATTTACATGAAAACAAAATTACACATCCTTTATATCTAATCCATATACCAATGACCAAAAACACTTACAAACACTTTAATTCTTCAATTTTCTTCATATAAGTGATCTCTCTCAAGTTCTATCTTCAAGTTCTAAGTGTTCTTCATAAATTCTATAAGTTCTAGTTTCATAAAATCAAGAATACTTTCAAGTTTGCTAGCTTACTTCCAATCTTGTAAAGTAATCATCCAACTTCAAGAAATCTTTCTTATTTACAGTAAGATATCTTTCTAATACAAGATAATACTCATATTAAAACTTTGATTCAATTTCTATAACTATAACAATCTTATTTCGAGTGGAAATCTTACTTGAACTTGTTTTCGTGTCATGATTCTGCTTCAAGAACTTTCAAGCCATCCAAGGATCCTTTGAAGTTAGATCTATTTTTCTCATTTCCAGTAGGTTTATCTACAAAACCTGAGGTAGTAATGATGTTCATAACATCATTCGATTCATATATATAAAACTACCTTATTCGAAGGTTTAAACTTGAAATCACTAGAACATAGTTTAGTTAATTCTAGACTTGTTCGCAAACAAAAGTTAATCCTTGTAACTTGACTTTTAAAATCAACTAAACACATGTTCTATATCTATATGATATGCTAACTTAATGATTTAAAATCGGAAAACACGAAAAACACCGTAAAATCGGATATACGCCGTTGTAGTAACACCGCGGGATGTTTTGGGTTAGTTAATTAAAAACTATGATAAATTTTGATTTAAAAGTTGTTCTTCTGGGAAAATGATTTTTCTTATGAACATGAAACTATATCCAAAAATCAAGGTTAAACTCAAAGTGGAAGTATGTTTTCCAAAATGGTCATCTAGACGTCGTTCTTTCGACTGAAATGACTACCTTTACAAAAATGACTTGTAACCTATAATTCTGACTATAAACATATACTTTTTCTGTATAGATTCATAAACTTAAGTTCAATATGAAACCATAGCAATTGGATTCAATCAAAACGGATTTAAAACGAAGAAGTTATGGGTAAAACAAGATTGGTTATTTTTGCTTGTTGTAGCTACGTGAAAATTGGTAACAAATCTATATTAATCATATCCTAGCTAACTTACATTGTATTATACATGTATTCTAATATATTATGTAATCTTGGGATACCATAGACACGTATGCAAATGTTTTGACATATCATATCGACCCATATATATATATTATTTGGAACAACCATAGACACTCTATATGCAGTAATGTTGGAGTTAGCTATACAGGGTTGAGGTTGATTCCTAAAAATATATATTGTTTGAGTTGTGATCTAGCCTGAGACGTGTATACACTGGGTCGTGGATTGATTTAAGATAATATATATCAATTTATTTCTGTGCATCTAATTATGGACAACTAGTTGTAGGTTACTAACAAGGACAACTGACTTAATAAACTTAAAACAGTAAAACGTATTAAAAATATTGTAAATATATTTTGAACATACTTTGATATATATGTACATATTTGCTATAGGTTCGTGAATTGACCAGTGGCCAAGTCTTACTTTCCGACGAAGTAAAAATCTGTGAAAGTGAGTTATAGTCCCACTTTAAAAATTAATATTTTAGGATGAGAATATATGCAGTTTTATAAATGTTTTACGAAATAGTCACAAGTAAATGAAACTACATTATATGGGTGAATGATCGAAGCCGAATATGTCCCTTTTGCTTGGTAGCCTAAGAATTAGTAAACCGATCTACTAATTGACGCGAATCCTAAAGATAGATCTATTGGGCCTAACGAACCCCATCCAAAGTACCGGATGCTTTAGTACTTCGAATTCGTTTTTATCATGTTCGAAGGATTTCCCGGAATGATAGGGGATATTCTTATATGCATCTTGTTAATGTCGGTTACCAGGTGTTCACCATATGAATGATTTTTATCTCTATGTATGGGATGTGTATTGAAATATGAAATCTTGTGGTCTATTATTATGATTTGATAATATATAGGTTATACCTATAACTCACAAATATTTTTGTTGACGTTTTAAGCATGTTTATTCTCAGGTGATTATTAAGAGCTTCCGCTGTTGCATACTAAAATAAGGAAAAGATTTGGAGTCCATGCTTGTATGATAATATGTAAAAACTACATTCAAGAAACTTATTTTTGATGTAATATATTCTTATTGTAAACCATTATATAATGGTCGTGTGTAAACGGTATATTTTAGATTATCATTATTTGATAATCTACGTAATGCTTTTTAAACCTTTATAGATAAAATAAAGGTTATGGTTGTTTTAAAAATGAATGCAGTCTTTGAAAAACGTCTCATATAGAGGTCAAAACCTCGCGACGAAATCAATTAATATGGAACGTTTATAATCAATATGAACGGGACATTTCACTACAAAACTCCAATTGGCACCACACCTTTCAGACTCGTTTACGGAAAAACATGTCATCTTCCAGTAGAAATTGAGCACAAAGCATTTTGGGCTTTGAAGACATGTAATCTTGATTTACATGAAGCCGGACGTCTACGATTAAGTCAATTAAACGAATTAGAAGAATTAAGACATGAAGCATATGAAAATTCGTTAATCTATAAGGAAAAAAATGAAGAAATGGCATGATAAAAGAATCAGAAGTTCAAAAGAATTTAAAAAAGGAGACAGAGTTCTTCTTTTCAATTCACGATTCAAGCTATTTCCTGGAAAATTAAAATCAAGATGGTCTGGACCATTCATAGTCAAAAGAGTTTTTTCATATGGAACAATAGAGTTAATAAATTCAAATGAGATTGAATTTAAAGTTAATGGTCACAGAGTTTAACATTACATAGATAATCTAATGGAAGTTGAAGATGAAGTTAATCACAATTTCGACACCACAGCTAACTAAGTGTGGAAAGGTTCTAATTTTTAAGGGTAATATGTATTTCTGTTAGAGTTAGATATTCTGTTTTTGTGTAGTTTTTGAAAATGGAATCCGAATGGTCTTTCCCTAGCAGACCCTAAAGAACTAGTCTTCTCCCTCCATTCTGAATTTTTATTTTTTTAGGTTTTACGAGATGAAGAATTCCTTTGATTTGAACCATGGTCTAATGCTACACGCTTTGATTACTAAACGTAATAATGACACACTCCCGAGTGACCTGGTGTCAGTAATAAGAGGCAGATGTGACGAAGTGAGGAAAGAACTCAGGAAAGATCATCATAAGATACATTTTGGTAAAGGAAAATCAAAATCCGCAACAAAAAGAAGAGCACGACACCTTGAAAGATGTTATAAATGCGGAAAATGGTCACACGAAGGTAAATGTTCAAATAATCAAACATATTCAAATACCGAATTTATTACTCTATGCAGAGAAGGACCGTTCATATGTTTAGAAGAAAAGATATTGAAGAATCGAGGTTACGCTTACGTAGCTATGGAGAACTAAATCACACGACTCTCCTATGAGTCAGCTTTAAAGCAGGTCTCTGAGAATTCTTTCTCACAGGTAAGTATGTACCGTTTTTATTTTTATTTTTATTGCTTTTAACCTTTTGAAAATAAACACTGAATCGTTCGCTATAAAGTATTAAATTGGTATTCAATAAAATTAGATATGCGTAACCGAAATTATTGATATCATACAAAAATTTATTACATCACTGCAAAATTTGCCGTTTATTCTTAAGGTATAAATATCTTTAATCAATCAACCCAAAATATTTCAAAAATTCGTCAGGAGTAAAACTTTGGTTATGGAACCGAAATTATTTACCGAAAAGAGGGGCGTATATTTTTGATAATATTTGATTGATTAAAGTGGGATAAAAGACCAAAAAGATTTTTAATTTTTAATTTTTTTACCATGTTTTTAAAATTAATATATAAATATTAATTTATTATTGTAAATTTCTAAAACCAATATATTTAAGTTTTTAAGTTTTTTAAAAATTAATATTTTTAATATAAGTTTGTATGTATAAAAATATTAATAAAATGAATTTTTAATTTTATGCATTTTAAATTTAAGTTTGGTGTGAATTTAAAAACAAAAATTTACTTTATTTCATTAAGTTAAAAATGTGATATTCAAAATTCGCCGTGAGTTAAAAACTAGGTCGTTGAACCGAAATTGCTTTACCCGAGGGCGGGACGAGAACTTTTATTATCATTATTTTTAATCTTATTGAATTAAAGTATGCCAAAAACATTTAAAAAAACCCAAAAATCTTTGCTTTTAAAACAACGCTTTGAAATGACAAATTTTTAAAATTTTGTTGAGAGACGGACTAGGACAACGATCCGAAACACCCTCACTCCTAAAAAGGAACAAAATTTTTAAAATTTAATTAATTATATGTTTTAATTAGTTAAAGGTTTTTATTTAAAAAAAAATGTCAGACCCCATGCGATCGCATGGGGTTTCCTCTTAAACCTCATGCAGTCGCATGAGGCCAAAAATTTGGTCAGGAACATAAATCCAGCGAGCTGTGCTCTCTGTCTCACTCCACACACACCTAAATACACGAACATACACACACAAATCACTCAAAAATCACCAATTTTCAACCAAAATCAACGAAATTCGTCACAATAATCCGCTACAATTATGAATTTGTTAAGAAGTTTCTCAAGAAAGGTAACAATTACACCCCTAAATATCTTTAAATTTGATTTTTAGTGTTCTTGAGCTATAATATACCTAATTCGATTTTGTTAATTTCTAGTGTAATTAGAGTTAAATTGTTAGTATATTATGCATGTATAACCTAGATTGATGCTATTTAACATGATTTGAAGCCAAAAACTTCAAAAAATTTTAGAAATCTAGGGTTTGTGTAATTGAGCAATTTGGGGATTTTTGATATAAACAGGTTATGGCCGATTTTTGTCATGAATTATTGCTAAATTAGGTAGTGTAACATGTTTAGGTAGCTAAATGATCCAAACTTTGATCTTAAACATGATTTTTGAGAATTAAAGTGGACTTTTTAGGCCTAAAATTCATGAACTTGATTAAATTGATGTAAATGCCATTTGAAACTTGTTTAATTGCTAGTAATGGTTATTTTAACATGTTATTTGAGTTGAATGCTTATGAACTTTGTAAACATTTTCATAAATGCTTATTTGAAAAAGTGTAGAATTGTTAAAATTGTGAAAATGTGTATAAGTTTAATTTTGATTAAACATGTTATTGTAATTGTTTCAAGTTGTTATTTTGCTAACACTAATGCATATTTGAATGCACAAATTTTGTGTTTAATGTGTTTTGCAGAGATTTACCGATACTGATGGTGCATCATCATCATCTAGGCAACCTGCTCTAGAACCTGAACCAGAAATGCAATATGAACCGGAGCAACAACAGGAACAACAACAACAACCTGATCAACAAGTACCATATTATGATCCGCAACAAGAATATGTTAATGCCTACGTAATTTTTCCGATTCATCCGATAGTAGAACACCCAAAGATTCATGAAGAACAGTTGCATCCCAATTTGAGATTTGATCGAAGTTGGAGAGATTACCCGACGTACCAAAGTAAAAAATTTAAACTGGTAACGAAAAATGTAGAAGTACCGAGGGTAATCGATTGGGAGCCTTTGGAAAGGGTCCAACTAGTTAACTCAATTAGATAGCATCTGATCCAAAGGTATGGCAGCTCTTCTCTTCCTGATTGGGAACGTTTATTCACCACTCGTAGGCCTGTATATAAGGAGTGGTGCGTTGAGCTTATGAGTACTATTTCACTTAATGCGGATGTAGTTAGGTTAGATGATAGAAGTTTTCTTAGATTTTTACTTGGCCGTAGGATGTACAGGATGTCCATGCTGGACATGGCCAGGGCTTTACAGATTTACACTCCTGGTGAATTACTACTACCCGATTGTACAAATTTGATTTATCTTGGGGAGCGGGTAGATAGGAATTTTGACGCGGACACCGTCTGGAGGCGTATTCGAAACATGATATCGCATATTTCATACGCGTTTTCCTTAGCGATATCGGGTACATTTTGGTCCTTTTGGATACGATTTGGTGTTATTTTGATAAGTGTTTTGAAAGTTCGAGTTCTAAGACCAAGGAGATGAATTTTGAAGATACTTGATGGTTTTTAGTGATTTTATATGAAAGCAAGTGAAAGGGATTGGTTTGATTCGAGTTTGGTTCAAAAACAGGTGATATTAGTGAGTTTTCAGCTCAGATTCAGCAAAAAGGGTCTGGAGCGCCGCTCCAAAAGGTGGCGCGCCGCTCCATTAGGCTAGAAAATCAGTTCGACAGTTTGCAGGTGGCTAGGAATCAGAATGACAGCATATGGCGCGCCGCGCACCCATTTGGCGCGTCGCGCGGGTATCTGGCGCGCCGCTCCAACCTTCAGTCGGGTTCAGAATTGTTTCCTATTTAAAGCCCAAAAATTTACCATAATAATCACTTTTGCATCCAGACGATTTCCTGCAGCTTTTTAACGAACCAAGGTGATTTTTGGGGTTTCCCAAGGTCATTATAACACATCAATCATTCCGAAAACAAGTCTCGATCCGTCTATCATTCAAGAACGCAATTTTCATTAGGTTTAATTCTTATCATCATTATGAATACTCTTAATTATTTATTTATAATTTTTGTCCTAGCCATGATTGGCTAAGCTTTTTAATGTTTGTCTAGATTGAATATTCCGATGTGTTTGGATGATACTTTAACGTTTTATTGATTAATGCATGATAATTATGAGTTTTGATTAAGAACCATTATTGCTGGTATTGATTATTGTTACTAGGTTGATTAGTGATCTTGTTTGAACAAAGAGAACTCTGTTTCAATTTAGTACACTAGTTTTCAATTGATTTGTCTTAACCAATTGGGTGCTTACTGGACCAAGGGGGTAAACCGGGTAACAAGGATTAAACAAAATAGGGGTGAATTGTGTGGAGCGAACGCGTAACCAATTGAATCTTAATCTTGTAATTAGTTAATTACTAAGTCACAACAAAAGAGGTCTTTGGTGAAAGGGAACCCTAAGCCAATAAATCTAAGTTTGACATGTTTGCTAAAAGAGAACTCTGGGTAAACCGACTTTGTAGTTGCATGTATTGATAAATTGAACTGGTGCTTAATAACAAATCATCCGACACTACGAATAGGAGATCTAGGCGAACATTCTTTTATCCATTAAATTCAAATATCTTTACTTTTCGTTGAGTCAGCATTTATTTTTATAAACTTAAAAATACAAAAATATCGTCTTTTACTTTTAATCAATCTTTGATTTGGCTAATCGTTAAATAGCCACAAAACAAACTATCTCGTACTTTTGATTTTCATAGATTAACTTAGTTTATTTTATTAGTTACAATCTTAATTTTCACGTTTAAACTGTCCTTGGAACGATTTCGAAATTACCAATTTTATACTATTATACGATCGGGTACACTGCCCGTTAGTGTGTAGTAATCTTTTAACCGGCATTTTCCAAAGATAAATTATATACTAAATTTTACACATCAAGATTGTTATCTAATTGTTATTAGTTTAGTTTAGTTCTAGTTTATTATTTCTTTTCGTTATTCTCAGTTGAATCGGTGCGTTTAATCAGTTGTTAGTTATGATTTCGCAGATAACAGGTAGTGCATGCCACATACGCGTTCTTCTAATTCTCCGATTCTTCAACCATTTGCAGAACTAGAAAGAGAGTTATTCAGAGCGTTAAGTCAAGAGTAACAGTCTACAGTGGATTCATCTTTTTCTTCGAGTGCTAATATTATTAATTTGGGTAGTAGTTTTGAGACTGTGGTGCCCGATACACCACTTGAAATAAGAGAAGAAGAAGAATCTTACATTTCATTAGATCTTTTTGAGACTGAAGATATGGCTGACCAAGCTGATTAACCGAATCGTCCTCAGACTATGGCAGAAAAGTTGAAGGCCACACGAGGGGGCCAAGGCAATTCGATTACTCAACCGGACAACACTCAGCCTTTTCAAATTACAGGGCCGATCCTAAGTTTGATTTCTTCTGACTGCCAATTTCATGGCAAGGATAGTGAGGATGCTAACGAGCATCTTCGTATTTTCAATGATGTTTGCAACTTGTTCAAACTGCATGAGGTTGCCGATACTTCGATCAAGACTAGGCTTTTTCCCTGGACTCTTAAGGGAGAAGCCAAGAGATGGTTAGATACGCAACCGGAGGGGGCGATTACTTTTTGCGATACGTTGGTAGATAAGTTCTTATCAAAGTTTTTCCCTGCGTCTCGAGCTGCTAGACTTCAAGCAGATATTTCTCAATTCAGACAAAAGAGCAGTGAGACACTGTTTGATGCTTGGGACCGTTATTCTAATTTGTTACACTCGTGTCCGAATCACGGGTTGAATGATTTACAGAAGGTCTAGATTTTCTATAAGGGGTGTGACATTCCAACTCGTTAGAGTATTGATCAAGCAGCAGGTGGAACTTTAATGGATAAAACCAAAGAAGAGGCACTAACGATTATTGAAAAACAGGCTGCTTACACTCACGAATGGCATCAAGATCATGAGTCAACTCATTCAGCTTCAGTTAAGAGAACCGAAACCACTGGTACATATGATGATTTTGGGTCTATAAGTGCTAAGTTGGATTCCTTTGGTAGGAATTTGGAGAAGATAAATAAGGATATTCATGGTATGAAGGTTGGTTGTAAATATTGTGGGGGATTACATCTGGCAAAAGATTGTGATGCTGGGCTAACGATAGGGTAAAAGGAAGAGATCGCTTATATTAGTCAACATAACAACAATCAGTTTCAGGGGTGTGCGCAGTTTAATAGGAATTTTAACAATCCCTATAATCCTCAAGGTAATCAAGGTTCGAGTTTCCAGCCAGGTTCTAGTGGAGGATATCAACAGAAAGCTCCCGGGTATTTTCAAAAACCCCAAGCCGAAGAGAAAAAGTCCAACCTTGAAGCTATGATCGAGAAGCTTGTGATTTCTCAGACTCAGCTTGTTACTACTGTTGCTCAGAACAATGAGAAGAATGATCAAATGTTTCGAAATCAACAAGCAGCTATTCAGAATTTGGAGAAACAAATTGGTCAACTTGCTAATCAGAATAATGAGAGGAAACCGGGGGAGTTACCGAGTAAGATAGATAATAACCCGAAGAATGGGCACGTTAATGCTATCACTACACGCAGTGGTTTAGCATATGATTCACCGAGGAAGCCCGATGAGTATGATTTACGAGTGCCGTTGGTTAAGGATAGTGAGCCGGTTGTTGTTAGTGAACCGGAGGGGGATAAGGAGCCGGAACAGGTGATTGAGAAGGTTGTGAGGGTACCGGAACCTGTTGCTGCTAAACCAGTAGTTAAAGAGTATCAACCACCGCTCCCATTCCCAAGGAAGCAGAGATTGGAAAAGCTGGAGGCAGAAAAGTCCAAGTTCATGGACTTGATTAAAAAAGTTAACATTAATTTGCCTTTTATTGATGTGATTGCAGGTATGCCCAAGTATGCAAGGTTTCTCAAGGACTTGCTAACTAACAGGAAGAAGTTGGAGAACGTGTCTTCAGTCAGGTTG